>NC_059220.1:8415167-8580167 GCF_020615455.1 Coregonus clupeaformis | reverse complement strand
AAGCATGGTGGTGGCTGCAACATGTTATGTGTATGCTTGTCATCGGCAAGGACTAGGGAGTTTTTTAGGATAAAAATAAAGGAAATAGAGCTAAGCACAGGCAAAATCCTCGAGGAAAACCTGGTTCAGTCTGCTTTCCAACAGATACTGGGAGACAAATTCACTTTTCAGCAGGACAATAATCTAAAACAGAAGGCCAAATATACACTGGAGTTACTTACCAAGGCAACATTGAATGTTCCAAAGTGGCCTAGTTACAGTTTTGACTTAAACCAGCTTGAAAATCAATGGCAAGACTTGAAAATGGCTGTCTAGCAATGATCAATAACCAACTTGACAGAGCTTGAAGAATTTTAAAAAGAATAATGTGCAAATATTGTACAATCCAGGTGTGCAAAGCTCTTAGTGACTTACCCAGAAAGACTCACAGATTTTTCTGTATTTCATTTTCAATAAATGTCTAAAAACATGTTTTCACTTTGTCAGTATGGGGTGTTATGTGTAGATGGGTGAGAAAATACATATATTTAATCCATTTAGAATTCAGGCTGTAACATAACAAAATGTGGAATAAGTCAAGGGCTATGAATACTTTCTGAAGGCACTGTCAAGCATTTATTATTAGATGAATATCAACTAAACAAATGCATAATACATAGCTCATAAGCCTTTATAAATGTGCTTATAATGCATTATTACCAAAATCCCTAGTGCATATAAATGAAATAGGACTGAAATCATGTCATCAGAAAATACTAGGAGAAAGTGACATGAAGTCTACTGTAAGCCTACAGTGCATACTCTGAATGAACTAACATTGAATTAACTGTCAAAAATTGTTAATTTTGAGACGCACTTCAAACAACAAAGACATTGTCACTCACTTTAATGTAGGCTCTATTAGGAGTTCTTGTCTTGAGCTATTGCATCAATTATCTATAAGCTATACGATAAATTTGCCTTCCCGCATTTGGTGAAATAACTAGAAAAAAAGGAACATAGACTCCGCAGTTGTAGTACTAGTAACACATTAGTAAAATAAATTGATAGAAATTGATGTATCTAGTAAAATAAACGTAACTAAGAAACGTTTCACTGAATACAGTGTTCAACCGTTTCTTACCACTAGACTGTCAATCCACTAAGTGCAGTGTTCAACCGATTTTTACCACAAGACTGTCAAACTGCAGCCAATCCTACAGCCTCAATTTCAGGCAGGAAGTGTATGTTTTACTATGTTGCCAATGGTAACAATCAAACATTGTAGCGGTCTCCGTGTTTGCAACAATAGTTTTGAATGTGCAACATTGTAGCAATATTAGATACACTTTTCGTTCCTTGTAGTTTCTTGTTATGAAAAAAGGGAGAATATGGTCCTCACGCTAAAGTTACTCTGTAGTTATTCGCTCCTTGTCGAATTGGGACATTCCTTGCCACTGGGCATTTTACATCAATTCAACTTCTATCCCTCGTTCGTTGAACGGAAACAACTTTGACTCAAACAGTGTGTGCCCAGTAGGTCTCCTTTACAGTTTATTGACATTTCTTTGGCGTCCAGTGATGATGACTGTGAATGTATGGATTTAAAGAAATCAGTGTGTGGATGTCACAGAAATAGTGTGTTTTATCCCTTAAAAAACGGGTAAAAAGTTATAGAAATACCTTCTTTAAAAATGTTTTACAAAAATAACCCACTGCTGAAAAAAGTTTGAAATATGTTATTACTTAATTAAACCATTGGCATGTGTATATTGACGTGTACATTTCACGTGTACTTATGCACATTATTTTGCAACAAATATGTTAGTCATGTTATCATCTTACATTATCAGCTTTGCTTTCCCACAATCAGATGTTTCATGAGCATATGTTTTTTTATGTGTATCTGTCTATCGTTGGACTTCACTGCCATCTTCTGGTTCCTTGAGGTAATGTATAGTTTGTCTGCCTTACCGAATGGGTCTACAGTAGGTCTATCAGTACTCACTACACAGTGCGTCTTAGTATGCCTAGTAATTAGCTACAATATACTTTTATTCAGCAATGTCTATTTGACATCTACATTCTAGGCAAACAGTGGCAGCGCCCATAGATTATTGCAGCCTACATGGGAACCACTGGAGCTAGGGAGGGCTTAGAGTTTAGGGAAGTGGGAGTAGCACAACAATTGAAGAAAATCCCAGCATACTGTATACTTGATAGTGTGCACTGCATACTTTTTTTTGGACAGTGAGTTTTCTTGGTGGGTTTGCCTATCATAACCTTATTGTAACACTTGCAAGACACTTGGAAACAAAATGGTTATTGTGCGCAACAGAGTGTTGTGTTTCTATTTATGTAAGCTCTATCACCCTAGTCCCTATCGCTATCCCTTACAATACACCCTTACAGCACTTTATAGAACATGAAAAAGGCTCTCGATCTAAAAGTCACATAGTTGCCATACATGTAAATCACCATATTTGAATAATGGAGCCAAGAGGCCATTGTTCAACAGGAATATTGATTGTTCATTGATCAGGAGGAAATGATGTCAGAGGAAGCAGCCTTGTTTCCCAGAGTTCTGTCCCACACAGATAAGCAAAGCACCAGCTAATTTTTTTTAACTAGAGAGAGGGGCAGGAAGCATGACAGCAAAGCTTCCGCTATTGCAAACAAAACAGACAGGGAAAAAATGGACCAAGCAGGCAGTCTGTCTTGGAAAGAGTTCAGTTCAGTGTGTTGCAGGGTTCAAATACTTTTATTTTCTGTATTATAATGGCATTCAATGAGACAAATCAATTTCTGGATATACTACAATCATTTAACATTGGTAAGAATTTTAAGCCTGCCTTATTAGTACATGTGTATTTTTTTAATTAAGGAAATCTCTATGCTACCTGCATTAGTCTTCTGTGTAGGATGCATTTCACAGTACAACCTCATGTTATTATGGTCTTATAATACATATATTTATATAATACATCAGTCTGGAATAGTTAGTCAGGTGAAAGGTTGATGCTTAAAGTTATTGTCTGAATTTAACCGATAGTCCATGAAGTGATATGAGACCCTCTTTGACTAGTCAATTTACTACTCAGTTTGTCATTGCAATTGTGGACTATGGAAGCAATCATTTGCAATTTGTCAAGGAACGTATACTAGCATTTTGAATCTGATAACTCAGTTATACAACAAGTGAGTTCCTTGCCTCTCCTTTTTGATCAACCCCAGCAGGCAAAACTGGTTGCAATGATGTCATTTTAGCCAGTTTTGCCCACTATCCCAGCACACATCCTTCGGTCTATTGCCTTACCTCCATAACTAGCTACATTTGCACACACTGTATATATATTTTCTGTTGTATTTTTTGACTTTATGTTTTGTTTTACCCCATATGTAACTCTGTGTTGTTGTTTTTATCGCACTGCTTTGCTTTATCTTGGCCAGGTCGCAGTTGTAAATGAGAACTTGTTCTCAACTGGCTTACCTGGTTAAATAAAGGTGAAATAAATAAAATATAAAATATAAAACATCCTTCGGTGTCAGTTCCCCTCAAATCTGTTGACTTTAAATGAGTGTTACATGCGTCACGTCTAGACTATTCGTGCTACATTAGGGAAAGTCTTGAAAAGTTCTCTAATATCTTCCATCTTTTCCTCCAGATAACCTAGTCCTAGCCTTCTGTCTGTCCATGCTGGTGGGCCTCCTGATTGGAGCTCTGATCTACATCCTCCTTACATGGCTGTTGAGACGCAGAGCCTCCGCCCGGATTACCAGGCGCCCCAAACAGCAGCACCGCTCAGCCACCTCCCAGCACTCACACAACTTCATGGCCAGCCGCCTGGGCCTCTACCGGAACCCAGTGTTCGACCGGCGCAGCGACAACAGCCTAGGAGGAGGAGGTATTCTAAGTCTCTATAGACAGCCATCGGTGGAGCCGGTTGGGCCACTGGGGAAGAAGCCCAGCTCTGGAGCATCCACATTCCGACCAGTGCCCAAAGGCAGCAGGTTGGGTCAGGGTGACGGGGCAGAGGGTGACATTAACAACCAGGATACCTTGCCCCTTCATGACACTACTGCCACCAATTCATCAGCAGCAGATTCTGCCTCCCTCATGCCAGCTCAACCCCAACGGAACTCTTTCTGGTTGGGTAACAGCAGTCTTAAAGGATTCCTGCCCACACAGACTCCTCCTCCCACATATGACAGTGTCATCCATGCCTTTCAAGAGGCATGCACCTGATGATGTCACCATATGCCGCCTGGGAATACATAGGTTAAGTGATTATTACATTAGGGTTTACTGCTGGCAGTCTTTGGAAGAGACAGGGCCCTGTGTTTATGGAGAACTGTTCCGTTTTGGGTAAGGTGCCCTTTGGCCTTTTGGTCCACCGTCCATCCTACCTTCTATTCAGTCTACTAACTAAGAGAACTTCAAAAGATGGATTTAAATAAATAAATTGTGCTCTGATTGACCATACTATAGGCCATGTTTTTTATTAACTGTTTGTATCCTAATGGAATCTATGTGCAATAAGATTAAGGGGGATTGTCTAGTATGGCCCATATTTCTGTGATTTGTTAACAAAGTTCTTAATAAATGTTTTGTTATTATCCAGTCTAATGTGGTTTGTCTAGAACTCCATTCTATACATCTGATAGTTTCTGTGATGTGTCTGAGATCAACTGTCACGATCGTTAGACGGAGTAGACCAAGGCGCAGCGTTATTTGCAAACATACTTAATCTTTATTATCGTCAGTGATAATACGAACAACAAAACAACAAACGATACGTGCAGTCCTACGGTTAACACAACCAACACGGAACAAACCAAACGGAAACAAGATCCCACCAACACTAAGGGAAAACAGACTGTTTAAATATGGTTCCCAATCAGAGACAACCAGCAACAGCTGACACTCGTTGCCTCTGACTGGGAACCACTCTGGCCAACATAGAAATACAACACATAGAACTACAACACAGAACTAGAAAACATAGAATCTACACACCCTGGCTCAACATATAGAGTCCCCAGAGCCAGGGTGTGACAGTACCCCCCCCAAAAGGCGCGGACTGCGACCGCGCCTCAACATAGACAAACCAGGGAAGGGCTGGGTGGGCATTCCTCCTCGGAGGCGGTTCCGGCTCCGGGATTGACCACCACCCTCCAATAATCCCCCCGTAGCGCCCCTGGTCCGGTCTGGCCCCGCTGGCTGGAGCTGGACTGGACATCGTAGGAGCGGATTGCTTCAGCTCCGGTGTGGAGCAGCTGACCGGAACCTGACCAGGCACCGGTGACCCAGGCACGGGTTGTGCCGGACTGACGACGCACACCCCTGGCTTGGTGCGTGGAGCAGGAACGGGCCGGACCGGACTGACGATGCGCACCCCTGGCTTGGTGCGTGGAGCAGCAACGGGCCGGACCGGACTGACGATGCGCACCCCTGGCTTGGTGCGTGGAGCCGGAACGGGCCGTACCGGGCTGACGATGCGCACCCCTGGCTTGGTGCGTGGAGCATGAACGGGCCGGACCGGGCTGACGATGCGCACCCCTGGCTTGGTGCGTGGAGCAGGAACGGGCCGGACCGGGCTGACGACTCGCACCCCTGGCTTGGTGCGTGGAGCAGGAACGGGCCGGACCGGGCTGACGACTCGCACCCCTGGCTTGGTGCGAGTGGCAGGAACAGGCCGGGCCGGGCTGGCGACGCGCACCGTAGGCTTGGTGCGAGTGACAGGAACAGGCCGGGCCGGGCTGGCGACGCGCACCGTAGGCTTGGTGCGAGTGGCAGGAACAGGCCGGGCCGGGCTGGCGACGCGCACCGTAGGCTTGGTGCGAGTGGCAGGAACAGGCCGGACCGGGCTGGCGACGCGCACCGTAGGCTTGGTGCGAGTGGCAGGAACAGGCCGGGCCGGGCTGGCGACGCACACCGTAGGCTTGGTGCGAGTGGCAGGAACAGGCCGGACCCGGGCTGGCGACGCGCACCGTTAGCTTGGTGCGTGGAGCAGGAACAGGCCGGGCCGGGCTGGCGACGCACACCGTAGGCTTGGTGCGGGGAGCAGGAACAGGCCGGGCCGGGCTGGCGACGCGCACCGTAGGCTTGGTGCGAGTGGCAGGAACAGGCCGGGCCGGGCTGGCGACGCACACCGTAGGCTTGGTGCGAGTGGCAGGAACAGGCCGGACCGGGCTGGCGACGCGCACCGTTAGCTTGGTGCGTGGAGCAGGAACAGGCCGGGCCGGGCTGGCGACGCACACCGTAGGCTTGGTGCGAGTGGCAGGAACAGGCCGGGCCGGGCTGGCGACGCGCACCGTAGGCTTGGTGCGGGGAGCAGGAACAGGCCGAGCCGGGCTGGCGACGCGCACCGTAGGCTTGGTGCGTGGAGCAGGAACAGGCCGGGCCGGGCTGGCGACGCGCACCGTAGGCTTGGTGCGAGTGGCAGGAACAGGCCGGGCCGGGCTGGCGACGCGCACCGTAGGCTTGGTGCGAGTGGCAGGAACAGGCCGGGCCGGGCTGGCGACGCACACCGTAGGCTTGGTGCGGGGAGCAGGAACAGGCCGGGCCGGGCTGGCGACGCGCACCGTAGGCTTGGTGCGTGGAGCAGGAACAGGCCGGGCCGGGCTGGCGACGCGCACCGTAGGCTTGGTGCGTGGAGCAGGAACAGGCCGGGCCGGGCTGGCGACGCGCACCGTAGGCTTGGTGCGAGTGGCAGGAACAGGCCGGGCCGGGCTGGCGACGCGCACCGTAGGCTTGGTGCGGGGAGCAGGAACGGGCCGGGCCGGGCTGGCGACGCGCACCGTAGGCTTGGTGCGGGGAGCAGGAACAGGCCGGGCCGGGCTGGCGACGCGCACCGTAGGCTTGGTGCGTGGAGCAGCCACAGGCCGGGCCGGGCCGGCGACGCGCACCGTAGGCTTGGTGCGGGGAGCAGGAACAGGTCGGGCCGGGCTGGCGACGCGCACCGTAGGCTTGGTGCGAGGGGCAGGAACAGGCCGGGCCGGACTGGCGACGCGCACCATTAACTTAGTGCGGGGAGCAGGAACGGGCCGGACCGGACTGGTGACGCACACCACTTGCTTGGTGTGAGGAGCGGGACTGGGTTTCGTCATAACCCTCCGCTCCCTCAGCTGCCTACCCAGTTCCTCTCGCCGTGCCTCTATTCTCACCTTCTCCCTTATCGCCTCCAGTAGCTCCACCCTCTGCACCACTAACTCCTGCTCCCTCTGCACCAATAGCCCCCTTAACCTGGTGGCCTCCTCACCTAACCTCCTAATACGCCCTGTAGCTGCCTCCTGCTGCCCTGTCGCCCATGCCGTGTGCCCCCCCCTAAAAATTTTTTGGGGTTGCCTCTCGTCCGTCCGACGACGACACTGTTGATGCCGTTGCTCCTCTCTCCGTCGTGCCTCTACCGTCTCCTTCCATGGACGGCGATCCATCCCGGCCTGGATTTCCTCCCAGGTCCAGGACCCCTGCCCGTCCAAGATCTGCTCCCACGTCCAGGCTGCCTGCTCCTGGACACGCTGCTTGGTCCTGGTATGGTGGGATCTTCTGTCACGATCGTTAGACGGAGTAGACCAAGGCGCAGCGTTATTTGCAAACATACTTAATCTTTATTATCGTCAGTGATAATACGAACAACAAAACAACAAACGATACGTGCAGTCCTACGGTTAACACAACCAACACGGAACAAACCAAACGGAAACAAGATCCCACCAACACTAAGGGAAAACAGACTGTTTAAATATGGTTCCCAATCAGAGACAACCAGCAACAGCTGACACTCGTTGCCTCTGACTGGGAACCACTCTGGCCAACATAGAAATACAACACATAGAACTACAACACAGAACTAGAACACATAGAATCTACACACCCTGGCTCAACATATAGAGTCCCCAGAGCCAGGGTGTGACATCAACATTGATATTTGATATTTACATTTTTAATTTAATCAACAGATTTTTCTCTGCAAAAGCATGTTTTTGATTGCGTTCCAGGTCATCATTATTGTATTCACGCTGCGGATCTCAGAGGATCGCTACATCATTCATACTGGTGTTTCCTGAGATCTTTATAAACACCTCTCCAGGCTTTGTGAGAGCTGATGATCTGCACATCACGACTACAATTAAAAACGACCTGGAACGCGCCCAATGTAAACTACATGGCAACCGGGATTAAAGGAGCACCAAGCGTCAGCTGAAACAGTTTGGCAACCAATGATTTATATATACGCTAGATCACCACTGGGGTCTCTATGTTGAAGCCACCATACCCCCATCTTGGCACACCCTCACCGGCGTGAAAAATATTTTGGAAGCTATGGAAATGCATTTATTAATGTCTACATTCGTTTTTGCCACATTTATTCTATTGCAGATACCTTAATGCATACTTTTAAATTATATTATGTGAGCTAAACATTAAAAAAGAAATGAAAAAATATATTAAAACATTTTCATTCAAGTATAATTTGTAGAGATTATTAATGTTACTGTCCCCACTACAACAACTAAAATACTTAAATACATGCAATTTTGTTCTGGAAACATTTAACTGAAATACTGTAGAATTCCATTCAATCCTATGGAGGACTGCTCCTACTGGGGAGTGCCAATATGGCCGACCGGTGGCTTTAAAGCCTCCCAATGGCCAATACACGGCAACAGCTATCCAGGGTTGATATACATCACTGTTGGCAACGCGACTGCACCTTATCATTACAAGTATTTGGTGTACTGCACAGATCAAGGATATGACAGCGACCTTATATTTGATAAAGTGAGTTCTGCATCGTGGCTCTTTTGTCGTGTGTGTATGTGGCATGTATATTTTGTCAGTCTTGCGATTGGAATTGGTCAGATAAAGAAATACGAAAGAGGGAAATCATCCGTTTTATACAGGTTCCTCGAGATCTCCTCTGATTCCATCCAAACAAAAAGCGGTGGATGAGGGTGATGGATTTCATTTTCATGCATTATCTTAATTCACTATGACAACGCGATTTGATTGATTCATTGAGTATCCATCTTATTGTAAATATGGAAAATATAGCCGATGGATAGCCTACTGAACATATATGTGTGTGTGTGTGTGTATACACACACACACACACACACATATATATATATATATATATATGTGTATATATATATATATATATATATATATATATATATATATATATATATATATATATATATATATGGTGGACTATTTCTTTCGCTTGCCATTAGGGCTTATTCTTTTTCCGTGTATTCTTTGAAATCTACAAGTTTAATTGAATCAGTATCATGTTAATGACGTAACAGACTGATCTCGGTACCTATGGAGACACGAACGCAAGAGTGTTCAGTTCAGAATGTTCAATACAGTTTTTCATAAAGACCATGATAGCTAGCCATTCCATTTAATAGCTAAGAGCAATATTAATTTCAAGGTTGATGCACTGAATGGACAAGACAGTGATTTTCCTGTTTAAAGACTGCACCTATTCGATTGAATCTATAGGCTTATAGGCTATGGATATTCTTGGAATAAATTAATTGGCTTAAGCCTAATTCATTCTTAAACTTTAAAATGTTTTTTGACATGGAATAGTCATCATACTGCACTGCTCCATACTGTAGGTATTTTTTCAGACACTGATTGGAATCACATGAAGACACAGGCCTACATAATGGCCCTGTCATAGGCTACCAATCAGGATGGACATTTCAAGACCTGAGGCCCAAGCCATCTTGGTGTAGTAAACTGAATGCTGTGAGTCCTTTCATTTATATATTATTTTCTCTGTTCAGGGCATTAGGAATTATCTCGCTCTTCAGTGCACCATCTGAATGGAAACATGGACACCACCTACAGGGGAGGAATTGTAGTCAACAATGTCCAGGAACTGTGAGGTGAGTAACATGTGGGCAATTTTATTTATATTCTATTCTATTCTACATGTCACATTACCTGGTCATATATAGCCTAGTAATATTGAGTTATGACCTGACTGTATTGGATGGTTTAATAAGCCTACCTCTTGGAGAAAGAACCTAAGCACTTTAGCCTACCTAATAATGGAAAACAAAAAAGAATCAAGCAAAGTCAGTCAATTAAACTATTTTTATTTATTTTATTTAAACAGGGAATCCCATTGAGACCAAGGTCTCCTTTGCAAGGGAACCCTGCATAACAAGACCAGCAGCAATTACACATTAAAAGTTAGAGACACAAATGCTTTAATCAAGACGGGAACGTAGGAAACACAACAAAAAAAACACATACAAAAACGATTATAAAAAAGAAGAAAGACACCAACCTCCACTATCTTCTCCTCCTCTGCTTACCTCCTAGCCTAGTCACTCAGTAGGGATGCTGGCTGCTGTGGAACATGGTCCCATCCTCTGCAGCGACTCCAACATCCTCTGCCTCTCCTGGAAGGGCCGGGTCCCCAAGAGCGAGAAGGACAAGCCGGTGTGCCGGCGGCGCTACTATGAGGAGGGCTGGCTGGCCACGGGGAATGGAAGAGGGGTGGTGGGGGTAACGTTCACATCCAGCCACTGCAGGAGAGACAGGAACACCCCTCAGAGAATCAACTTCAACCTGCGAGGACACAACAGTGAGGTGAGTGGGCCGGCTTTGTCATTTTTGCGTTTTCAATATCTTATTAGGCAGAGAACTGGGCAACCATTAGAACATAATTTGATGTGTGTTAGTGTGAAGTATGTGCAGTATGTAGATTTATATATGCATATTCAATATTTTCTCTGATACCGTCTGATAACTTTAAATTATTGTGTAGCTTCTAGGTCATACTGAGTATTTTTTGTCAGAGCTCACATCTGTGCTGACTGTACCATCAGAAACTGGGGTGGAGAAAATTCACTGTTTTGTTATTTTTCCCATCAGGACAGTGTAGGCCTATTTCATGTGGAATATTGAACTGTATTCCACATTCACATTCCTAGACAGCCCCCTGTGTTGGTGGAGTGTAATAGCAGTTGCATTGTGTTTTCTCTACAGGTTGTGTTGGTCCGTTGGAATGAGCCCTTTCAGAAGCTGGCCACGTGTGACATGGAGGGAGGCATCTTTGTTTGGATTCAATATGAGGGACGGTGGTCTGTGGAGTTAGTGAATGACCGCGGTGCCCAGGTAAGTTTGTACCTGCCCAGGTAAGTTTGACGTCATCAGCACACACACATTATCATTGATCATACAAAGGCACATTTCATAGGAAATGCACGATCATCATCATCAGAGTAATATATTAATTGATGGGTAGAATATTAGTTAAAGGATAAAAAAAATGTTAATATTTATTTGTATTTGTGAAAAGATCATGTATTGATGGATGTATGTTTACTCTTACCTCTCTCCTCTTATCTCTCTCCATCAGGTGAGTGACTTCACATGGTCTCATGACGGCACCCAGGCCCTGATCGCCTACCGTGATGGGTTTGTCCTAGTGGGGTCAGTCAGCGGACAGAGACACTGGTCCTCAGAGATTAACCTGGAGAGCCAGATCACCTGTGGCATCTGGACACCTGATGACCAACAGGTAAACCGCCTCAATCAATCAATACATCAAATGGATCAATAAAGCCTTTATGACACCTAAACAAAACATTGTTACATGTATTACACTTTTACAAACAGATATAGAAATACACATGATATGTTTGGCATACATTATATTAAATAATCTGTTGGTTTCCAGGACACAGATGACGTCTAGTCCTGGACTAAAAAGCATGTTCAATGGAGATTATTTCGTTCTTAGTCAAAGGCTTAATCTGCGTCCAGGAAACTGGCTCCATAAATGCGTTCTCTCATAAAAATGATTCCTGCCCACTGTACTTCAGGTGTTGTTCGGTACGGCTGATGGTCAGCTGATAGTGATGGACTGCCACGGTCGTATGCTCGCCCATGTCCTCCTGCATGAGTCAGATGGCATCGTCGGCATGTCCTGGAACTGTCCCTGTTTCCTGGTGGAGGACAGCACAGAGAGCGACACCGACTCTGATGACAATAACCCACCTCAAGGTAAGATCATGTAATGATGATTATGTAAGACAGTGTGCCTATTTAGATAATGTGAGCACTGATTATTTGGGCACAGATATCGACACTGACCATAATGACAATAACCCACCTCAAGGTAACACATTGTTTTAACGCTAAAACAAAGAACAAGGGAATCCCTGTCTTATACCTCTCTCTAATGTACCTCTAACGTATTTTGACCCCTACTGTGAACACTAGGATTGTGCACTATGATGGCGACAGTACATTGACCAGTAGGCTAACGTGTTTATTTCTCTCTCCCCTAGTACGTAGCCTGAAGCCCCTTCTGACAGTCAGCTTCATATCAGGAGACATCAGTTTGATGAACAACTACGATGACCTCGCTCCTATCGTCATCCGCTCAGGACTCAAAGGTCATTACTTTATCAATCTTCTATGTGTGAGCGAACCAAATTCGTAAAGTGAAGCACTTTGCTGTCGGTGAGAGAAATAATGTACTAGGAAACCCACCGCTGTGTAATATAAAAGATACTCTACAGTATGAATGTGACTGGAGCCTCTCCTCTTCAGATGTGGAGGTCCAATGGTGTTCGCAGGGGGACCTCCTGGCAGTAGCTGGGATGGAGAGACATGGGCTCCCTGGAGTCCCCTCTGACTCTATCATGAGGAACGCCCTGGTCAAGTTCTACAACGTCCAAGGAGAACATATCTACACGTTAGAAACACCTGCCCAGGTGAGCTCCCCTCTGATTCCCTCCTCTGAAACGTTATAGTGTGATATTTACAAACTGGTTGTAATCTGTTTGCATGGCATAATTTCAACCAGTTTTTCCTTCTGGGTAGGTCCTCTAACACGTATAAGTCAAAGTCTATAGGTCATCTGAAATCTTCAATCAATACTAACAGGAATTAAACTTAATATGAAATGTAGTCTTGCCACACTTCCAAGTCTCGTTCAGTTCAGTCGGCTATGGAGAAAACCGGAAATCAAGGATCCATAAAATGTGAATAAAACATGGCTGACTGGGAACCTGCCTTGTCAACCTTTGCCTTGCAGCGCCCCATCACCACCATCTGCTGGGGCCACAGAGACTCCCGTCTGTTTCTGGCATGTGGCCCGGTGCTGTACGTGGTGCGTGTGGAGCACCGGGTGGCCAGCCTGCAGCTGCTGTGCCAACAGGGCATCGCCAGCGCCCTGCGAGAGGAGAGGGACGTGGGCAAACTCAACATGCCCTCCATACTCTGCTCCTACGTCACCACCGCCTTCATACCCACCATCAAGGTAGAAGGAGCTTTATTCAGTTGGCTACTGTAGGTTACTATCTCAGCTCAAAGACATCTGGACTTGGTTGTAACCCTTCAATGTTTGTAGATCTGTAAGGTGCAAGGGATATGCTGGAAGCTCCATCACTACCCTGATTATAACTATCCAGATTCTAAAGATCTAAAGAGCTAAGGGGCCAAGGGGAAGGAGTAGGGGCAGGGTGCGAATTGGGACCAACTGTTAATGCTCTTCTCTTGTTTCTCTAGCCTCCCATTCCTGATCCCAACAACATCCGGGACTTTGTCAGCTACCCCACGGCTGGCAACGAGAGGCTGCACTGCACCATGAAACGAGCGGAGGACAACCCTGAGGCAGGGGGACCCTGTTACACCCTCTACCTGGAACACCTAGGGGGGCTGGTGCCCATCCTCAAAGGCAGACGCATCAGCAAGCTACGCCCAGAGTTCATTATCATGGACCCTAAAACGGACAGCAAAGCAGGTGGGCTTGGCACAGGAAAAGGTATTTTAATGAGCTTTTAAAAAATAGATTGTATGTTAGGCACAAACAGCTCATTTTAGACCGGTAGATTGTGATCAATGGGTTGGGCACCCCTACTATTGTTTGTTCAGAAGTAAATTGCCTTTTTACAGTTCTGACCTGTTCAGGTTGAGTCATACATTATTTTTCATTTGTTGTTTGTATGTTTGTTTGTTTGTTTATTTCAGACGAGGTGTGTGTGAATGCTATGATCTCCTACATGACTGACAGCTGTAACTGTTCCGACTCCAGCGACATTGAGTTGAGTGATGAGTGGGTCGGGAAGAAGTCGCCTAAACTATCCAGAGGAAACAGGTCTCCCAAGCATTCCAGGTATCTTTCATTACAATGGTCTAGATTCTGTAGGAATGACGTTATAAGACTTCTGTTTACCATTTTCAACCCTAATCATAACCATTACCCGTCGCTGATCCATCTAAAACAAAAGCTCAAGCTTCCGAAATATGTCATATTTATCATTTGATTTGTTCTAACCTGTTGTGACGACAGTGTTTATGATAAAAAATTGTCTATTTTGCCTTTATTTGCCATTGGTTTTGTTGTTTTCTGGCGTAGAAGGAACATGGAATCTAGAAAATCTCCCAAGATGTCTAGGACTAGTCAGGAAGGGCTTAGATCGCCAAGGTTACCAACAAAGAAGCCTCTGATTCGTTCTCCCAGTCTGACACGTCGAGAGATGTCCATGGATGGAATCTCTGAGGTATTGTCTGAATATGTGTTATGTGGAAAGTTCATAGTGATTCTATAGTGGGGAGGGGCTGAAACTTCTGTTTTCGCTAGTTCTGATTTTGCCACTTCCACACCCGAAAGTAAATCAGTTAGCTAGCTAGCTAGCACACATGAGATTTGGTTCTGGGTTATGAGATCATATTTCATTTGGATTATTTTGTGATTTTCTTTACCATATTTGTACCCATCTGCCTTTCTATTTGCTTGGTTTTACAGCATAATTACCTGGCTCAAGTCACGTCCAATATTTGGGGGACAAAGTTCAAAATTGTGGGACTTGCTTCTTTCTTACCTGCTAATCTGGGGGCAGGTAAGATCACTACAATTTGAGAAGAAAACATTTACACATTAAATCACACATTGCCCAATTTTATGTGTTTAACTTTTTACATTTTTACTTTATTGTGACTGCAATTTCCTTTCTGCCATTTTTCTGTCAAATTTGACCAAATACATGTTTCTCTCCATTTCAGTTATCTATAAGACCAGTTTGCTCCATCTACAACCAAGGCAGATGACAATCTACCTTCCAGAGGTGCGGAGAATATCACTTGACTTCATGAGCCTGCCGGTCTTTAACCCCAACGTCTTCAGTGAGGACGAGGATGACTTGCCAGGTATGAATGAATGAAATAATTGGATTTCACTGGATTTTTCAGGATGATTAGATACAGGATTTCATGAATTTGAGAATGAATACTTATGAAATTTGGGTGGATCAATGTGTATGTTGATGTAGTTCATAAGAGTCTCTGACTTGTATTTCAGTAATGGGACCATCTGGAGTGACAGGTGACAACCCTCCATGTACGGTCAACATCCCCATCGCGCCCATCCACAGCCCCGCCCAGGCCATGTCCCCCAATCAGAGCATTGGTCTGGTCCAGTCCCTGCTGGCCAATCAGAACATTCAGCTGGATGTCCTGACCAATCCCACGGCTACGGCTTCAGCAGCAGCAGCAGCAGCAGCAGCGGCCTCAGCCTCTGTTCCGGGGTCTGATCATGGTCAGGATGCTGTGGCAGTACAGTACAGTGGGACTCTAGGAAGGTACTCCAACCCAGGACAGGTGATCTTTAATGGGCTAGAGATGGGTCCCCTCCTGGCTGGAACGCTACCTCCACCTCCGCCTCCACATAACCTCCCTCAACAACCTCACCAACAACGTCCTCAGTCACAACAGACGCACCAACAACAGCAGTCCAAACAACCACAGCAGATACAAACGCAACAGCAGCAACAGCAGAGGATGCAACAACAACATCAACAACTACAGCACCAACAACAACAGATTCCACAACAACATCAACAACTGCAACAGCTTCACATACAGCAGATCCAACAGCAGCAGCAACAACAGACTCAGCAGCACCAAGCACTGCAACAACAGTACCAACAACAACAGGCGGCACTGCAACAGCAACAACAGCAGATCCAACAGCAGCACCAACACTTGCAACAGCAGCAAATCGCTCAGCAGCACCAACAGATGCAACTACAACACGAGCAAATGCATCAGCAGCAGCAACAAATGCAGCAGCAACAACAGCAGATCCGACAGCAGATTATAGAGATGAGACAACAACAGCAGCAGCTGCAGCAGCAGCATCAGCAGATACAACAACAACACCAACAGATGCAGAGGCAGCACCAACAAATGCAGCAGCAACTGAAGCTGCAGATCACCTTGCCCCCTCCGCCTACTGGCTACCCCACCATCTCCCTGCAGCAGTTTCAGGTACCCCACCCCAGTCCTGAGTCGGGGCCAGAAAGAGGACAGCAGGGGCATACTCAGAGCCATACTCTGGGCAGGCCAAGTCTACCGCGGTCCAGGCCTCCATCATTCATTGATGTAGACAGCATACGGTCTAGACCTCCTTCCTTCCTCGAAGCAGACACATCAAGATCTAGACCGCCGTCATTCATCGACATAGACACAATACGGACTAGACCTCCTTCTTTCATTGATGTAGATACCGGTACATTGCGGTCTAGACCTCCGTCTTTCCTCGATGCGGACTCCTCCCGATCCAGAACTCTTTCATTCATAGACACAGACACACTACGGTCTAGACCTCCTTCCTTCCTTGATGCAGAGACTTCCGTTGAGATCCAGATGAGGAAAGTGAACCCTCCACCGCCCTACCCAGGAACTGTAGTATCTGCAACCACCGTCACAACCTCCACCGCTCCTCAGACCCTCATCACCAACTGTGACAACCCCAACATCCTGGTTACAGCAGACCCGTGTCTGAAGAAAGACGAGTTCTCCCTCCACCCAGTTGGTCTCCAGTACCAGATGGGATACGAGAGAATCACGACCTTTGACAGCAGTGGGAATGTAGAGGAAGTGTGTCGCCCTCGCAGAAGACTCATACGCAACCAGAACGCCTACGCTGTTCAAGGCATGGGAGGTTCGGCCACACTTAAAGTCACCTCATCGTCTGACAGTAAGAAAGTCCATCTTCCTTACAGCTCAGCGACCCTAAGCCGCCTCTCAGTGCCACGATACTCCATACCCAGCAGAGACCCGCCCCCCTACCCAGATCCAGCCAATCAGGTTAACATTAACACGACAACACTTCCTCCTCCCCAACGCATGGACAGTAGTCACATGATTCACGCTACGTTGCGGCGTGACAGGCGAGACGTGGAATCCCGCTTGAAGGTGTCCCAGATGGTTGACGCTTCAAGGACTCTACCGTCCAAGTCTAAGATCAACAGTGCTGCCCTAGCGCTCTCTTACCAGCAGAGGGTGCCTACAGCTCTGTATACCTGCACTCAGTGCAGCAGCAACAGCAGCAGCACCAGTGTCAGTGTTAGCGGTGGTGGTAGTAGCAGCAGTGGCATCGCAGGAGGCACTGTGGTGCGGCAGGATTTCCCACCAGGAAAAGGTGCTCATCACAGCACCATCATTGTCCACTCCAAAAGTACTTCGCCTCTAGCTTCTCAGTCGTCGTACAATCTGCTGAGTCCTGTTGATAACAGCAGGGATAGGACGGTGTACGTGAACTCTGCCTTTACTGAAGACGAGACATTAAGTCAGCAGTGTCGTCACTTGACTCTTGGGGAAGTTAGTTTGACTCTGAAACGTCCTCCACCATACCAGTGGGACCCGAACACCTCAGAGGAGTTCTGGATACCTCAAGAACAGACTATCTTAGCTCCCCCTCCACCACCAACGCACAAACCACCACCCCCGCTCATCTTCAGCAATGCTCAGCACCTGGACATGACGCGGCTGCCTTTCCTACTCTCAACAAAACCTCCCAGCAGCCCAAGCACTGTTACTTTCCCATCAGGTTACCAGATCTCCCTGTCACCTTTCCCTCCAGGGGGAGGTCAGGGTGGACCCCCACTCCAGTCAATGCAGAGCCCTCCACCACCCTGCCCTCCCAACGAAGTAGTTGCCCCAGTCCCCCAGTTCACCCCACAGGACCCCAACCTGGTCTTGCCACCTGGATACCCTCCCAACCTTGCCAACCTGGCTTGCTGCCCTCTGCCCCCGATGTACCCAGGAGCCAGCTCCTGTGCCGGGCTTCAGCTGCACCCTGTTAGCCTGCACCCCTGGAACCCCTACAGCCTACCCATGCAGGACCCCTCAGGCTCTGCCACCCTCCCCATCAAGTCTCATCAGTTGTTAGAGAAGCCAGTCCTCTCCCCACCTCCTCCTACGGTTCCTCCTCCCCCACCTCCTTCACTTCCTCCTCCTCCTCCACCAACCGAGCTGCCAAAACCCAAAAGCCCTACAGAGGAGCTGGCGGAATCTGCCAGTAGCTTCCAGGAGCCGTCTTCTCTAAACGAAAGCCCTGTTCCAGACCGGCAGGGGTCCGACAGGTTCAGCAAGAAGAGTCGTAAACGTCTGGACAGCCGAGCTGAGGAGGCAAACATGACCACCGTCTCAGAGGGAAAATCCAAAAAGGAAGGGCGCGCCCTCTCCGACTTCAACTCCCTCATCTCCAGCCCCAGGCTGGGTGGCAGGGAGAAGAAGAAACCCAAAGGCCAGAGGGAGCAGCTGAACAAAACCAAGAAGCTGAACAGGACAAGTACCACCAGCGAGTTCCAGGACAGTTCGGAGAGTGAGCCCGAGCTCTTCATCAGCGGAGACGAACTGATGAACCAGAGCCAGAGCTCCAAGAAGGGCTGGAAGAGTAAGAGGAGCCTGAGGATGGCCAGCGAACTGGAGGAGATCAAGTGCAGGAAGGCCAATGAGAGAGAGGACCGCGGGCTGGGCAGCCAGGGATTCGTCTACGTCATGGCCAATAAGCAGCCACTGTGGAACGAGGCCACACAGGTCTACCAGCTGGACTTCGGAGGACGGGTCACTCAGGAGTCTGCTAAGAACTTTCAGATCGAGCTGGATGGCAGACAGGTAAGATTTTGCTTTTATTATTTACAGAAACATTGATGATTTGTTAATAACGGCACTTTTATATAAGTTAGAATGCTAAAATCAGTGTAGTATTGTGGTTGCTTTAAATATATGTTTAGGCTCCAGTCTCTCTGGAGACCTGGGTTCAGATTTCACCGCTGACACCAACTGTCACATTGACCTGTTTATGGCTGAGCTGAGTCAGTACTTATTGAGCTCCAGGCAAACAGATGCGATGCAAACAGGCCTTCCTCAAAGCTTTATTTCTGTTTCCCAGATTTTTTTCACCATGTCTTTCTACAGGTGATGCAGTTTGGCAGAATCGATGGGAACGCCTATATCCTGGATTTCCAGTATCCTTTCTCAGCAGTGCAGGCCTTTGCTGTGGCCTTAGCCAATGTTACTCAAAGGCTGAAGTGAGAGACTGCTCTATCCCAGCGCCATGTACAGTACCAGTCAAAAGTTTGGACACACCTACTCATTCCAGAGTTTTTCTTTATTTTTACTATTTTCTACATTGTAGAATAATAGTGAAGGCATCAAAACTATGAAATAACACGTATGGAATCATGTAGTAACCAAAAAAGTGTTTAACAAATCAAAATATATTTTATATTTGAGATTCTTCAAAGTAGCCACCCTTTGACTTAATGACAGCTTTGCACACTCTTGGCATTCTCTCAACCAGCTTCATGAGGAAGTCACCTGGAATGCATTTCAATTAACAGGTGTGCCTTGTTAAAAGTTAATTTGTGGAATTTCTTTCCTTCTTAATGCGTTTGAGCCAATCAGTTGTGTTGTGGCAAGGTAGGGTTGGTATACAGAAGATAGCCCTATTTGGTAAAAGACCAAGTCCATATTATGGCAAGAACAGCTCAAATAAGCAAAGAGAAACAACAGTCCATCATTACTTTAAGGCATGAAGGTCAGTCAATCCGGAACATTTCAAGAACTTTCAAAATTTCTTAAAGTGCAGTCGCAAAAAACATCAAGCGCTATGATGAAACTGGCTCTCATGAGGACCGCCACAAGGAAAGGAAGACCCAGAGTTACCTCTGCCGCAGAGGATAAGTTCATTAGAGTTACCAGCCTCAGAAATTGCTACCCAAATAAATGCTTCACATAGTTCAAGTAACAGACACATCTCAACATCAACTGTTCAGGCCTTCATTAAAAAATATATATATTTTACCTTTATTTAACAAGGCAAGTCAGTTAAGAACAAATTCTTATTTACAATGACGGCCTACACCGGCCAAACCCGGACGACGCTGGGCCAATTGTGCGCCACCCTATGGGACTCCCAATCACGGCCGGTTGTGATACAGCCTGGAATCAAACCAGAGGGTCTGTAGTGACGCCTCAAGCACTGAGATGCAGTGCCTTTGACCGCTGCGCCACTCGGGAGCCCATGGTCGAATTGCTGCAAAGAAACCAACACTAAAGTACACCAGTAATAAGAAGAGACTTGTTCGGGCCAAGAAACACGAGCAATGGATATTAGACCGGTGGAAATGTGTCCTTTGGTCTGATGAGTCCAAATTTGAGATTTTTGGATCCAACCGCCATGTCTTTGTGAGATGCAGAGTAGGTGAACGGATGATCTCCGCATGTGTGGTGCCCACCGTGAAGCATGGAGGAGGAGGTGTGATGGTGTGGGGGGTGCTTTGCTAGTGACACTGTCTGTGATTTATTTAGAATTCAAGGCACACTTAATCAGCATGGCTACCACAGCATTCTGCAGCGATACGCCCTCAGATCTGGTTTGCGGTTAGTGGGACTATCATTTGTTTTTCAACAGGACAATGACCCAACACACTTCCAGGCTGTGTAAGGACTATTTGACCAAGAAGGAGAGTGATGGAGTGTTGCATCAGATGACCTGGCCTCCACAATCACCCGACCTCAACCCAGTTGAGATGGTTTGGGATGAGTTGGACCGCAGAGTGAAGGAAAAGCAGCCAACAAGTGCTCAGCATATGTGGGAACTCCTTCAAGACTGTTGGAAAAGCATTCCAGGTGAAGCTGGTTGAGAGAATGCAAAGCTGTCTTCAAGGCAAAGGGTGGCTACTTTGAAGAATATAAAATATAAAATATATTTTGATTTGTTTAACACTTTTTTGGTTACTGCATGATTCCATATATGTTATTTCATAGTTTTGATGTCTTCACTATTATTCTACAATGTAGAAAATAGTAAAAATAAAGAAAACCCTTGAATGAGTAGGTGTGTCCAAACTTTTGACTGGTACTATATGTCATATATAATAATAATTATAATAATAATATGCCATTTAGCAGACGCTTTTATCCAAAGCGACTTACAGTCATGCGTGCATAAATTTTTGTGTATGGGTGGTCCCGGGGATCGAACCCACTACCTTGGCGTTACAAGCGCCGTGCTCTACCAGCTGAGCTACAGAGGACCACTCTGTTCCAACCTATTCTGGTGCGTAATGACAACATAATCAGAGATGATCCTCCTGGGTCCTGTAACATGGGACTGTCGATTTAGTGCTGTGCAAGGACAAGACGGTTTATGGGGCTATGAACAGTGGTGTAGTGGAGGGTAAACACACGTAAACACCGGCTACGCACCTTTTTACTTTTGTGCAAGCTGAAAAATGCATTGAAAGTATAGGGAGCGTTACTTTAGCGTTTACCCAACTATTTATTTTTTACCACTACATCACTGGCTATGAAATACACTTAGTAAGCCTCATATAAAAACGTTAAAGTAGGTAAGTTGCTCTTACTTACTGTATCTATGCTTCGGATTTAAAGACTGCCCTGTGGAGAAGTGCCATTTTAAAAGACCTGTATAAAGAAAAGAAAAAAGTGTTGAAATAATGCATTGTAAGAAAGGAGACCATATTGATTGTGGAAAGACAACAAGATGAGTTTGAAAGTATTAGAGTTTATTTAGAAGTTATTTAGAACATCACTTCTATGAAGTGATCCTATAGGAATATCCACATTTCCTTAAGTTGTGCCATCATTTACATGCCATTATGTAAATGATATTGTATGACCACATACTCCCGTACAACATAAATTGTAACACATTCATAAATAAATTGTAACACCTGTATATTATCAATGTTAGACCTAACTTTCTGCAAATCATCTCTTTTAGTAGACCCTATGAAAAATTAAAATTAACGCATGTGTAAATCATTATAAAAAAATGTTCAAATGCATGGATCACGTTATCTGGGGCAAAGTTTATACAGTAGAAATCCCACCTGCTGCCAGATCGGTCAACTCATGTTAAATCATACAACAACGACAAAAAAGACAAGCTAACCTCTGAATTAATGTAACATTATGGTGGATAAGCTTGGTTGGCTCTGTGTTTTAGTCAGTCACTGGTGGTGTTTAAAGATGCTACTTGAACATTGCATTTGAATGTGAAGTGCTTTGCCTCCTTGGAGTTGCTGCTGCTTTTTGATAGATAGAGATTGTCCGCATTATTGCTAATAGTGTGTCACATGGTATTGAAGACGTCAAAGTTATCATTTGTATATTTTATGATTTTAATTTGTTTTTGATTGACTGATTAATTTGTGAACATGTTCAGTAATTAACATGTCTGGTGCTGCTTTATTTGAAAGTATATCTGCAGGTTTATTTGAAAAGGTATTATAGACGAAGTTATGTGATGATTCAACTATTCAATGCTTAGCATTGTTACTCTACTGTGTCATACAGCAAGACTTCAATGTGTATTATTATCAATACAGACAGTGTGTGTGGTGTGGTCATTGTGTTATTGTCATCACCACCTAAATGAATATTATTGTATTGCCTAGATGGATTTTTCTCAATTTTTTTCAATTGTATACAATTATTTTTGTCCAGAATATATATCAGAAGATATATAATTAAAGATAGGTCTAACTGATGTCCAAACACTTAATAAAATGTATAACATTGAAAACACATATCTATGTCTATTCAGTGTGTGTGTGTGTGTGCGTGTGCGTGTATGTAGGGGGAGGGGGTGGTGTTAGGGGAAGGGGGGAGGGGGGCGGGATTTACCAAACGTCACCAAGCCACCCCTACTCAAAATGTTACTTCACAACTTTCGATTTGACAGGGGTGTAATCATTAGTCCAAACAGTTACAAAACGTTTCGTTTTGCAACTAAAACGACAGTTTCTATTGGACAAATTCAGCTAGGTCTCTACACGTTTCGTTCCGTTTAAGAAACGTTTTGCAACAGTATAGGTGTAATGAATACACCCCAGGCCTCCTCTCTAGGATCGCGTTTTGGCGAAGTTGTGACACATTTGGTTTCCCTAACTTTATGAAGCAGTATCTATTCATGTAACAGGAATTTCAGTCTAAGCTTTTGTAACTTGAATAGCAATCCGGATCAGGAGGATCATCTATGAATGACAACAATATGGATTCTGATGAAGTTCAACAAACAGGTTGGTGACATTACATAGAAAAACGGCAATTTATATAATTCCATCTAATAATAAAACATTGTTTCTCAATTCATCTCCTCAAGTGTCTAGTTTAAAATGTATTTAAAAAGTTTGTAGGCGAATTCAACGAATGAAAGTCCTACCACTACAGATATTAGAAATGAGCTACATTAAGGAATGCACTTGTTAGTTGCCTAAAAAAAGTTGTTACATTGTTAACATGTTTTCAGTCTTACTCTGACAGCAAGTATGTAATGAGTTAATTAAATGATTAATTATTTGTTAATGCCCAAATTGTATTTACTGTTTGTTTGATTGATTTACTCATTCATTCGTTCTGTAGATGGCAGCACATCAGAAGAATCAACAAGTAGTCCTAATCAAAGGATGACAAGAAATCAGATCCTCACATTGATATCAATCGCATCTGTCAACTTCAGCTCAATGATTTGTTACTCTATACTGGGACCATTCTTCCCCAAAGAGGTATTGTTCAATAGGCTACCAACCATTTTACTTCTTCATTGCTTGTGAGATATTGTTACAGGTTTTGGTTTTTCCGATGCATGTTTTGAGGTCGGACTTTAGCACGTAGGGCGCACCAATTGGTGTCTTCTTCTATTGTATATTGGCGATCACACAATATAGTAGGTGGCGGGATGGAAAGAGGATTACAGATTGGCGTCATCTCGTTAGTCAGTATGTGTTACACCTGTGCTGGTTGCCATCTCGTTAATGGGAAGGTGTTTCACCTGTGCTGGCCCAGGTGCTATTTAATAGTGGCTGGTGCAGTGCTCCAATTGTCTTGAGAGATGTGGAGGGTCAACACCTTTAGTTGGCGCTCCCTATTTGATTTCTAGAAAAACAATAATTTATCTGATTTCGTTTTGCGCCACCTTTTTGGTTTGCTTCATATCTTTAAGTTTGGTATGGGGTTTTGCTTTTATTTGCCTCTTCTTGGGCAAATTTAGAAGGCGTTAATGGTGGGTGTCTTTTAGGTTCCAGTTGTTGTTGCTAGTCAACTTGCAGTGGACACCCCCACGAGTGTCTTTCAGAATCCCTCCTAAAACCCTACCTGTTTTGGTTGTCAGCGACTCTTTGTTAGTTCCCCCTTCTGTTTGCCTTTTTTGGTTTTCTTGCTGGGGAACGTAACAATATACTAAACAGAGTTTATGCAGAATCATGATTTCTTTATTCAGATTATAAAATAAATTGGCACATGTTGAAAAATTACTAAATTAATGTTTAGGAGTGCCATAGTAAAGTACACTTAATTTTATTGGTTGGCTGTAAGATACCAGTTCAGACTAGATGTCATGACTGACATGTGGTTGTATTTGTATAATGTGTTGGACACGAAAAGCCCCTAAACCTTAGGGCAATGATGTGTCATACAATGGATACTCAGTCACATCAACACATGCAAACATCAAAGCAGAAACTCGCTCCTGCAGGTTCATGCTCTCCAACCCTGTTCATGGAGAGCTAAACCTCCTGTAGGTTTTCGCAACAACCCCAGTTGTAACTAACCTGATTCAGCTCATCAACCAGCTAATTATTAGAATCAGGTGCGCTAGTGACAGTTCCTAATCCAGGCACTTCTCCTGTCTGGACTACTGCAACTCTCTGTTGGCTGGGCTCCACGCTTGTGCCATCAAACCCCTGCAACTTATCCAGAACGCCGCTGCCCGCCTGGTGTTCAACCTTCCCAAGTCATCCCAGTCCTCCGCGCACTCCGCTGGCTTCCAGTCGAATTTCATAGCCACTACAAGACCATGGTGCTTGCCTACGGAGCAGCAAGGGGAACTACTTTCAGGCTATGCTCAAAGCCTAAACCCCAACCTGAGCTCTCTGTTCTGCCACCTCTGGTCTCTTGGTACTCCCAACCCTACGCTCAGCCCAGTCAAAGCTCTTCTCTGTCCTGGCACCCTGATGGTGGAATGAACTTCCCCCTGATGCTAGGACAGCGGAGTCCCTGCCCCATCTTTTTCGAAAACATCTGAAATCCTTCCTCTCCAAAGAGCATCTTAAATAATATTTGTTTCCCTTCTAGCACTGACTTTGATAGTACGTACATTTTCCTCAATGAAGTAGCTATGATTCAGATATGTTTTTGTCCCACCTAGCTATTTTAAGATGAATGCACTAAGTGGCTCTGGATAACTCTAATATAATGTATACGTCAGATAGGCTGTCCTGTGGACATATGCATTTGAGTGACCAGAGTCTCTTGTGACTGACTGAAATCTCTGTTATAAGCCCTAAGCTATATTATGGTGTAAACATATTTTTTTTTATAAAGTCACGACCACTGATATACCTGTGGCAAGTGTCATAAACGAAGAAAAAAAAAACAGTGATTTTCAAACACTATGAGATTCGTGGGGAGCAAGAAATACCCTCCCTCTGGCTCAAAGCTCGTTGCAGTTTTTGAAAATCAGTTTTTTAGGACCTACTTATCTTTTTAACCACAGATCATAGAAATGCGCTGTTTTCACATATGTAGACTGGAGATAATGAATATGAGGTTGAAAAGTGGCGAAATTGCTCTTTTAAGATCATAGTTGATCTAATTGCTAAAGATGATCTATATGCTTTTGGGAAACTCAACCTATAGATGAGTGAACGTTGCTGACCTAAACAACACTGAGTCATGACTGTTATAAAGTCAGCTGTTGTGACTGTTTTCCAAAGTATTTTGTTTACATGCCTTCGCTTTCCAAAAGGAAAACGACATCTTGTACACAATCATAACTGAAGCTTTTTCACCAAGCTTTTTTGGTGTTTTGCAGTATCTGTATGTTTGATATTGTAATGTATTGATAGATACAGGATATTTACTGTATGTATATTGTCTCTATACAGGCCATGAAAAAAGGAGCCAGTCAGACGGTCATTGGCCTTATATTTGGCTGCTATGCTCTGTGTAATCTGATGGGCTCCTTAGTAATGGGTAAATATGTAAGTATTTGGAATAACTAGGCTATAGTGCCTTAAGAAAGTATTCATACCTCTTGACTTCTTCCACATTTTGTAGTATTACAACCTGAATTCAAAATGTATTAAATATATTTTTTTACTCTCACGCATCTACACACAATACCCCATAATGACAAAGTCAAAACGTGTTTTTAGAAATGTTTGCAAATTTATTGAAAATGAAATACAGAAAAATCTCATTTACATAAGTATTCACACCCCTGAGTCAATACATGTTAGAATCACCTTTAGCAGTGATCTTAGCTGTGAGTCTTTCTGAGTACCTCTCTAATAAGAGCTTTCCACACCTGGATTGTACAATATTTGTACATTATTCTTTTTTAAATTCTTCAAGCTCTGTCAAGTAGGTTGTTGATCATTGCTAAACAGCCATTTTCAAGTCTTGCCATAGATTTTCAAGCTGATTTAAGTCTAAACTCGGTAACTAGGCCACTCAGGAACATTCAGTGTCATCTTGGTAAGCAACTCCAGTGTATATTTGTTTTGTGTTTTAGGTTATTGTCCTACTGAAAGATGAATTTGCCTCCCAGCACCCACTGATAAATCACAATTTTATCATTATTTTGTTTAATGGAGAAGAAGATTTGCCCCAAACATAACACTTTCTATTCAGGACATAAAGTTAATTTCTTTGCCAAACTTTTTGCTGTTTTACTTAAGTGCCTAATTGCTTTCAGGTTGTATGTTTTTGAATATTTTGTTTCTGTACAGGCTTCCTTCATTTCACTCTGTCATTTAGGTTAGTATTGTGGAGTAACTACAATGTTGATCCATCCTGTTTTCTCCTATCACAGCCATTAAACTCTGTAACTGTTTTAAAGTCACCATTGGCCTCATGGTGAAACCCCTGAGTGGTTTCCTTCTTCTCCGGCAACTGAGTTAGGTAGGATGCCTGTATCTTTGTAGTGACTGGGTGTATTGATACACCATCCAAAGTGTAATTAATAACTTCACCATGGCCTCTCGAGTGGCGCAGCGGTCTAAGACTGAGGCGTCACTACAGACCCGGGTTCGATCCCAGGCTGTGTCACAACCGGCCATGACCGGGAGTCCCATAGAACGGCGCACAATTGGCCCAGCATCATCCGGAGGGTTTGGCCGGGGGGCTTTACTTGGCTCATCGAGCTCTAGCGACTCCTAGTTGGACGGTGTTTCCTCCGACACATTGGTGCGGCTGGGTTCCAGGTTAAGCGGGCAGGTGTTAAGAAGCGCGGTTTGGCGGGTCATGTTTGGGAGGACGCATGACTCGACCTTCGCCTCTCCTGAGCCCGTTGGGGAGTTGCAGCGATGACACAAGATCGCAATTGGATATCACAAAATTGGGGAGAATTTATTTTTATTTTTTTATTTTTTTTAAGTACATAACTTCACCATGCTCAAAGGGATATTCAATGTCTGCATTTAAAGTTTTACTCATTGACCAATAGTTGCCCTTCTTTGCGAGGCATTAGAAAACCTCCCTGGTCTTTGTGGTTGAATCTGTGTTTGAAATTCACTGCTCGACTGCGGGACCTCCCAGATAGTTGTATGTGTGGGGTACAGATGAGGTAGTCATTCACAAATCATGTTTAACACTATTATTGCACACCAAGTCCATTTCTTCCTGCTGAATTTATTTAGGCTTGCCATAACAAAGGGGTTGAATACTTACTGACTCAAGACATTTCAGCTTTTCATTTTTAATGAATTAGTACAAATGTCTCAACATAATTCCACTTTGACATTATGGGGTATTATGTTTAGGCCAGTGACACACATTCTCAATTTAATCCATTTTAAATTCACATGTTTAGGCCAGTAACACAACAAAATGTGGAATAAGTCAAGGGGTGTGAATACTTTCACCCTGTTCCCTATGTAGTGCACTACTTTTGATCATGTAGCATAGGGCTCTGGTCAAAAGTAATGTACTTCATAGGGAATAGGGTGCCATTTGGGACGCATGCTACGTGTAGTCATCAGACTACTCTGCTTGCAATATGACTTTTCACAAACATAACACATGCTATATCTCTCCTTTCAGATTGTCCAGATCGGGGCAAAGTTCATGCTAATTTCAGGCTTATTTGTGTCGTCAGTGTGCACCATTCTCTTTGGGTGAGTGAGATGGATAGCGTTCTGCAAGCATCACATACTGTCTATTGTGATTAATGGCAGGTGACTACCTAAACAAATGAGTTAGTTATCCATCAACAGATTCCAGGCAAAGTGCTCATGGAAAGCACTTTTTTTAAGTGCCCTCCTAAAATGTTTCCTCAACATGGACATATACATATTTTAGTCTAATTATTTTCCTGTTCTTGTTTTGCAGCTTACTCGACAGAGTTCCTGACGGAGCTACTTTTATTGCTCTGTGCTTTATCATAAGGTCTGTTGATGCTGTGGGCTTCAGTGCTGCAATGACCTCTTCTTTCGCAGTTTCAACAAAAGTTTTCCCAAACAATATAGCAACTGTTCTGGTGAGTTTAGTCAGCCAACCCTTGTGTAAGAGTCTGTCTGGTATGTTATGTGACGGAATTAGACACCATGTTCAAACACAAAAGCATTATGGTTGAGGTTGTTAAAATGTTTTGTATCCCAAGAGTTATGCCCCATTCGTCTTGCGGCTGTCTGAAAGCATCTTTAGCAATGAGCATTGTGATAAGTTCCTCTATTTGGTCATAATAATAATATGATGATGATACAATTGGATTCTGTTATGTTTGGAACTGGAACCCATACAAACAACATTCTTTCTTTTAAGGCAGATCCTTCTATTTAGTAAACAGAAGCCTGTGGGTACGAGGTTCAACTGCATGTGCACATTTACTATGTTGAATATTGTGTTGTGTTTGTCTTCTTAGGGTAGTCTGGAGATGTTTACAGGGCTGGGTCTTATACTGGGACCACCAATAGGTGGATGGTTGTATCAGTCGTTTGGATACAAAGTTCCGTTCATGGCTCTGGGATGCTTTCTTATTCTCATGGTCCCCTTCAACATGTACATCTTACCAAGCTTTGGTAACGGTTTATTTATGGTTTATGAACTTTTAACTAATAGTTAGCCATCTATAAGATAGTTATGAATACATTACGTCCCCCCCTTTAAAGAAAAAGGTGTTAACTTAAAGTGTGTAAAGTGTTAAACATTTAGTTATCTGAGTGTAAAAGATACATGTTGAGTCAAATGTTTTCTCTCTTTGTCATTATGAAATGATTCCTGTGATAATGTTTCTTGTTATTACAGTGAGGGGAAAAAAGTATTTGATCCCCTGCTGATTTTGTACGTTTGCCCACTGACAAGGAAATGATCAGTCTATAATTTTAATGGTAGGTTTATTTGAACAGTGAGAGACAGAATAACAACAACAAAATCCAGAAAAACGCATGTAAAAAATGTTATAAATTGACTTGCATTTTAATAAGGGAAATAAGTATTTGACCCCCTCTCAATCAGAAAGATTTCTGGCTCCCAGGTGTCTTTTATACAGGTAACGAGCTGAGATTAGGAGCACACTCTTAAAGCGAGTGCTCCTAATCTCAGTTTGTTACCTGTATAAAAGAAACCTGTCCACAGAAGCAATCAATCAATCAGATTCCAAACTCTCCACCATGGCCAAGACCAAAGAGCTCTCCAAGGATGTCAGGGACAAGATTGTAGACCTACACAAGGCTGGAATGGGCTACAAGACCATCGCCAAGCAGCTTAGTGAGAAGGTGACAACAGTTGGTGCGATTATTTGCAAATGGAAGAAACACAAAATAATTGTCAATCTCCCTCGGCCTGGGGCTCCATGCAAGATCTCACCTCGTGGAGTTGCAATTTATCATGAGAACGGTGAGGAATCAGCCCAGAACTACACGGGAGGATCTTGTCAATGATCTCAAGGCAGCTGGGACCATAGTCACCAAGAAAACAATTGGTAACACACTACGCCGTGAAGGACTGAAATCCTGCAGCGCCCGCAAGGTCCCCCTGCTCAAGAAAGCACATATACAGAGCCGTCTGAAGTTTGCCAATGAACATCTGAATGATTAAGAGGAGAACTGGGTGAAAGTGTTGTGGTCATATGAGACCAAAATCGAGCTCTTTGGCATCAACTCAACTCACTGTGTTTGGAGGAGGAGGAATGCTGCCTATGACCCCAAGAACACCATCCCCACCGTCAAACATGGAGGTGGAAACATTATGCTTTGGGGGTGTTTTTCTGCTAAGGGGACAGGACAACTTCACCGCATCAAAGGGACGATGGACGGGGCCATGTACCGTCAAATCTTGGGTGAGAACCTCCTTCCCTCAGCCAGGGCATTGAAAATGGGTCGTGGATGGGTATTACAGCATGACAATGACCAAAACACACGGCCAAGGCAACAAAGGAGTGGCTCAAGAAGAAGCACATTAAGGTCCTGGAGTGGCCTAGCCAGTCTCCAGGCCTTAATCCCATAGAAAATCTGTGGAGGGAGCTGAAGGTTCGAGTTGCCAAACTTCAGCCTCAACCTTAATGACTTGGAGAAGATCTGCAAAGAGTGGAACAAAATCCCTCCTGAGATGTATGCAAACCTGGTGGCCAACTACAAGAAACGTCTGACCTCTGTGATTGCCAACAAGGTTTTTGCCACCAAGTACTAAGTCATGTTTTGCAGAGGGGTCAAATACTTATTTCCCTCGTTAAAATGCAAATCAATTTATAACATTTTTGACATGCGTTTTTTCTGGATTTTGTTGTTGTTATTCTGTCTCTCACTGTTCAAATAAACCTACCATTAAAATTATAGACTGATCATGTCTTTGTCAGTGGGAAAACGTACAAAATCAGCAGGGGATCAAATCCTTTTTTCCCTCACTGTATATTACCCTGCTTGCTCCTCTGTTCAGCTGCTGATCCTACCAAGGACTCCTTCTTCAGGCTGTTCACGCATCTGAAGATAGTCCTCATATGCTTTGCCATATTCACCCTGAGCTCTGGACTCGGCTTTCTGGATGCAACCTTGTCCATATATGCAATTGATACGGTAAAGCCAAGCATACACCAGGGTTGAGGTGAATTCCATTTCAATTCAGTTTACTTCCTGAATGGACTGAAATTCAATTTACACCCAACCCTAGTATACTTTAAAGCTTCATATTTGAGAATATATTTGTCACATTTCAAAATATGATGGTTATGTCCAGTAGGACGAACCTCAGTAACTTAACCTATCTCTTTTGTTTCTCTATGTAGTTTGACCTGTCTCCAGGTTATGTGGGTCTTCTCTTCCTTGGTCTGTCGTTGCCTTACTGTCTGGCCTCACCTCTGCTTGGTATCATCAGTGACAGGTTTCCTGTCAGTACAGTTAACCCAACACTATACTATACTACACAACACTATAATATACAACACTATACTACACTACATTGTTGGTTTGTTGGTTAACAGCTGCATTGTTGGTTAAGGGCTTGTAAGTAAGCATTTCACGGTAAGGTCTACACCTGTTTTATTCAGCGCATGTGACAAATAACATTTGATTTGATTTACACTCTACAACACTATATAACACTACACTATACTATACAGCACTATACTATACTATACTATACAGCACTATACTATACAACACTATGCTACACAACACTATGCTAACAGTACACTGTACTATACAACACTACACAACACAACACTGCTATACTATATACCACAATACTATATTACACAATACTATATTCAACACAACACTATGCTACACGATACAGTACAACACTGTGCTATACTATACACCACAATACTATACTACACAATACTACACTTAAGTGATAATGCCGGAGAAGCCGGTGTTTGGAGGATATATTGGCAGGGGTGTTGTTTGTCGAGGGCCGGCAAACCGTGCCAATATATCCTCCAAACACCGGCTTCAAGGGCATTATCAATTTGTATACAACTGGTTACCAACATTTTCAAATAATGATTGACATATTTTAATTTAAAAAACGTTATTTTGATGAATTTATTCATACTATTTAATCCTTCCACAAGATATAGTCCTGACACAAATCTAGGGTTGCTACCCAAGCCGGCTGGTCGTTCGTTCTATCTGTTCGGTTGCTAGAGATGCGACTCAGAATGTGACCCAGTTGTTTGTTCTAAATGTTCCATTCAGTGGCGGCTCCTGAAAAAATTCTCAGGGGGGGCAATTTTTCTGATGATTTAGGTGACCTACACACATTTAAAAAAAGATATGTCCAGCAACAACATGAAGACAGGGGCAGCATATAAGTCAATACCAGAAGCATTTATTGACTGATCTCAAAAGTGTTGGCTTACCAGGGTTGGTGGAGCCCTCAGTTTCATCTTTGCCTCGCAAAGCTAACTCAAACACTCCGCAAAACTTCACACACTGGATTAGCCGGCTGAGGATGTGGCGGTTCTTGCTAACCTCATCGTTGTGGCGGCGGACAGCTAGCCTGTATCCCTCATCCAGTTGAGTGGCAATGTTCACTCTCCCCAAAGCAGACAATCTCAAACAGCTATCCATGTGGGTCTTTGACAGCTCATGTTTCTTAATCTTTCCTGAAAGATGGTGCATGTCCGTTACACACCAGTCGCTGTCCAAGCGGTGCTGTCTGCCGTGCCGCCTTCAGGGTGAAAGAGTAAGCAGGGGGTAGCAGAAGACTGCATTAGCTACATCGCAGCTTGCTAGCCAGGTTTTTCGTTCGTACCAATTTTTGGAAAATCCTCGGGTGTAGGACTTTCCCCCTTTAGTAGAAACCTGTTGAATTATTAAATTTGGTCTGGGAGGTCCTAATTGTTTCGTTGCCAATTTATCTTGATTTGTTCGCCGACAAAAAGTAACTTATTTCAAAGAGACAATCGAGTTGCACTGAACGCTATAGCCATCTTGACAGTAGTACGTGAATTGATTGACGCTGCTACCCGCTCTTTTCTTAGTTACGTTCATGGTTATGTTACGTATGACGAAAGCGCGTAAGTGCAAGCCCTCAGAAACCCATAGAGATTGTATTGAAAGCTCTGATATTTGAAAAAAATAGATTTTACATGGGAGTCTATGAGAGACTTCTGGGGCGATTTTCAACCTGACTGAAATCGCCCCAAAAGGGGGGGGGGGCATTTGAAGCACGACTTTAGCCTGATTGGACATTTAGTGGCAGATCAGATGTCTAGATTAGAACACTGATAACTACTGTTGCCGTGATATAATTGATTAGAAAAAAAATCCCTTCCTTTTCCCGTTTGGCAGTGCGTCGCCCATATCGCCCTAATGAACACACCGCCCCTGGTTCCATTGCCATATTTGCTGGCAACATTCTTATCCCTTGCTTGCCAGCTAGCCAACTACGGCAATTTACAGTCACTTCAAACAGTGCAGCCAGAATAACTGCAAAGTAGCCGCATTTGTTTAAGCTGTTTTCTAGTGACATTTATCTGGATGCATCCAAAACAATGAGTTAATGAGGCGCGATTTCGCATGGCATAGAAAATGTGTCGTTCAGAGGAGCTAGCCAACAACACAGCTAACACAATCACTTCAAACTGAAGCTGGAAAGACTGCAAACTAGCTGCACTTCGTTTCGTTTTACCTTTTTCAATTGACATTTCTTTGTTTATATCCTTAACAATGATGCCAGCTGATTCATGATTTCAACTGGCTGAGAAACGCTGCCTGCCTGTCTGTCTCGTCCCGACTCCCAACACGTACATTACTATGGGACAGCTGGAGATCGAATTTGAATATTGAAACAATGTTGCAAATGTTGGCGAGACAGATAGCAAGGTTTATACACATCTCCGCGGTTGAAAACTAAATGTTAGTCTAAAAGAAATGTGAGATAATGTCTAGATGCTTTTTATAATGTAGATCAAGTTTATAAAGTGCCTGGCAGGGCTGATGAGACAGTGGATTGTGCAATCAAATGGAACAGAGTAAATAGGCATTTTAATGTCGGTGGTAACTTGTGAAATAAACACCGGCAGGAATGTGGTTTTAACCAATCAGCATTCAGGATTAGACCCAACCATTGTATAATATGCTATATACAACACCAACCAATACCAGTGGTGTATTGTAGACACAACTTCTCTTTTCTACATATATTATAATGTGATTTTACCTTCTGGTTGTGTTTGCAGTACACTAGGTCGTGGTTCATGGTGCTAGGAGGCTTGTTTACAGCAACTGGCTTCTGGTTCTTAGGTCCTGTCCCCATTCTGCAGATACAGAGGTCAGCATCTGTTATTATCAGTGTAAAGTGTACTACTTGTCCTGCTATTACTACTAACAAGAAGCCAATGTGATACAATAATTATACTTTTTTTTGTCTCTGTAGTCAGATGTGGCTGGTGGTCTTCATGCTGGGTGTCATAGGATTCTCTCTTAGCATGACTGCCATCCCCACGTTCCCTGAAATACTTGAATGTGCATAGTGAGTTGACCATTTACGTACACACCATGGCACATAAATATACTGTATTTATAATGTCCATTTTGTCTTAGAAGAATCGGTATCATCATCATGCAAGAGGTACAGAATGCAAAATAATATTTATAATTTTCCAATGGCAGTGAAATTGGATTTGAGGAGGGTCTGAGCACTCTTGGACTGGTGTCAGGATTGTTTGGAGCAGTGTGGTCCATTGGGTGTGTACTTGCAGTGTTATATTAAGTCTCTGAGGCGCAATTTGAGAGTTGGAGTTTGGAGATATGAATTCTAAACAAAAGTATGTTTTATTTGTTCAGGATGTTTTGTGGTCCAATGCTCGGTGGCTTCATCACACAACAGCTGAGCTTTGAGTGGGCTGCTTCTGTTCAAGGAGGCCTGGCCTTTCTAGCCGTATGTATAATAACAATATATGTATTTTATATAACAGTTTTCATTACAATGAGAATCTCAAAGACACTTTAAAAAAACAAATAAAGAAACCAGATATAGGGTTGTGGCAGTTCCTGCACGATGGTCTCCCACAGCTTCAGATGAATGGGCGAGGCAGTTCAGAAGGGCGGTTCAGAAGGGCAGTTCAAAAGGGCAGTTTGTGTATTCTATTATGCACACTTGAATACTGTCAGTCCTGCCTCGACACTCCTGACTCCTGACCCCTATAAATGGGTAACTCAAATGTCTGTGCTAAATTGCTTACTTGGACATCAACACATTGTTTATGCTAGTTAGTAAGAGTAATTTAGGTCACATGGATTATTATTACAGTTGAAGTCGGAAGTTTACATACACCTTAGCCAAATACATTTAAACTCAGTTTTTCACAATTCCTGACATTTAATCCTAGTAAAAATGCCCTGTCTTAGGTCAATTAGGATCACAACTTTATTTTAAGAATGTGGAATGTCAGAATAATAGTAGAGAATTATTTATTTCAGCTTTTATTTCTTTAATCACATTCCCAGTTGGTCAGAAGTTTACATACACTCAATTAGTATTTGGTAGCATTACCTTTAAATTGTTTAACTTCGGTCAAACGTTTTGGGTAGCCTTCGACAAGCTTCCACAATAAGTTGGGTGAATTTTGGCCCATTCCTTCTGACAGAGCTGGTGTAACTGAGTCAGGTTTGTAGGCCTCCTTGCTCGCACATGCTTTTTCAGTTCTGCCTACACATTTTCTATAGGATTGAGGTCAGGGCTTTGTGATGGCCACTCCAATACCTTGACTTTGTTGTCCTTAAGCCATTTTGCCACAACTTTGGGAGTATGCTTGGGGTCATTGTCCATTTGGGAGACCCATTTGCGACCAAGCTTTAACTTCCTGACTGATGTCTTGAGATGTTGCTTCAATATATCCACATAATTTTATTTCCTCATGATGCCATTTATTATGTGAAGTGCACCAGTCCCTCCTGCAGCAAAGCACCCCCACAGCATGATGCTCCCACCCCCGTGCTTCACGGTTGGGATGGTGTTCTTCAGCTTGCAAGCCACCCCCTTTTTCCTCCAAACATAACGATGGTCATTATGGCCAAACAGTTCTATTTTTGTTTCATCAGACCAGAGGACATTTCTCCAAAAGGTACGATCTTTGTCCCCATGTGCAGTTGCAAACCGTAGTCTGGCTTTTTTATGGCGGTTTTGGAGCAGTGGCTTCTTCCTTGCTGAGCGGTCTTTCAGGTTATGTCGATATAGGACTCGTTTTACTGTGGATATAGATACCTTTGTACCTGTTTCCTCCAGCATCTCTCACAAGGTCCTTTGCTATTCTGGGATTGATTTGCACTTTTCGCACCAAAGTACGTTCATCTCTAGGAGACAGAATGCGTCTCCTTCCTGAGCAGTATGACAGCTGCGTGGTCCTATGGTGTTTATACTTGCGTACTATTGTTTGTACAGATGAACGTGGTACCTTCAGGCATTTGAAAATTGCTCCCAAGGATGAACCAAACTTGTGGAGGTCTACAATTCTTTTTTCTGAGGTCTTGGCTGATTTTCTTTTGATTTCCCCATGATGTCAAGCAAAGAGGCACTGAGTTTGAAGGTAGGCCTTGAAATACATCCATAGGTACACCTCCAATTGACTCAAATTATGTCAATTAGCCTATCAGAAGCTTCTAAAGCCATGACATCATTTTCTGGAATTTTTCCAAGCTGTTTAAAGGCACAGTCAACTTAGTGTATGTAAACTTCTGACCCACTGGAATTGTGATACAGTGAATTATAAGTAAAATAATATGTCTGTAAACAATTGTTGGAAAAATTACTTGTCATGCACAAAGTAGATGTCCTAACCGACTTGCCAAAACGATAGTTTGTTAACAAGACATTTGTGGAGTGGTTGAAAAACGAGTTTTAATGACTCCAACCTAAGTGTATGTAAACTTCCGACTTCAACTGTATATATTTTTTTATATATATTTTTTTTCCCACTGTGCTGTCTGAATATGACTGTTTCCTCTTCTCAGGCTTTCTTTCTTGGTGTATATTTTCTCTGTCAAAGAACACGACAAGAAAGGTAATGATTCTGTTTATTTACATAAACAAGTAGAAAATAACTGTTGAGAAAGCCATTTGAAAAGAGTAACAGGTTCGGAGAAATTGGTATTTGTGCCTGAATTTGCTTTTATTTGTTTGGACCTAAAGGGCTCCTCAGATCCAGGGGACAAGACCTTCAGATGAAAGTACCCATCTTCTGACCTGAACAACGATCATCTACCAGGAACAATAATTTAAAAAATTCTGCTGTGAGAAACTGGTCAAATTAAAATCCTACACCTGTAAATGTACATAGGTGATAAATGTAACTTGTATTAAAATGTAAAACTAAGAGGATGATACTACACAGGTTCTCATTTGTTGTCATAGCATTAGCAATCTTAACAGAAGCAGTTCAGTTTGCATTATGCCAATACCATATAAGACCTGTGCATATAATGACTTGAACTGTCAAGGACCTCAACAAGCCGTGGTAAAGCTTTGGAACTATTTGAAATAGCTTTTAGCAAACTATTTTAAAACACCATTTACTTCGGAACAGGTGAATACTTCACAAAATAATGTTTACATGACGATAATCAAAGAGCATTTAATCAGTTGGCTGTTAAATATGTACCCATTGAAATCCAGTACTATCTAAATGCCTCTCATTCTCCAATCTCCACAGCACCTGACATGGATTATGTCTGAACAGTGGGGTCAGAACACCATGTATGGAGTGATTCCGTGCCAACAAAAACTTTATTTGAATTCCATAATATTGAATTTGAATTCAAGATTTTTGAATTTGTAACACACAAATGTAATTACATTTACGTAATTTAGCAGACGCTCTTATCCAGAGCGACTTACATGAGCAATTAGGGTTAAGTGCCTTGCTCAAGGGCACATCGACAGATTTTTCACCTAGTCGGCTCAGGGATTAGAACTAGCGACCTTTCGTTTACTGGCACAACGCTCTTAACCGCTAAGCTACCTGCCGCCCATTGAATTCATAAAGGGCCCGATTCCGACTTAGGATATTACGCCTTTCAAATGCACTTCTCAGTAGTTGGTATTCAGACTTACTTTATGAAGGTGGTAAAGGGCTTTGCAGGAGTGGTTCGCTTGAGTGTGCTGAATAAATGTAATTCAACCGCTGAAAACCCTACCACCTGCTGGCCAACAGATTTTGGGTGGAATTTTCATTCAATAGGGTTTTCAGTACATTTATCTTAAGCCATCCCTTTAAATATGGTGTACTTTTACTATAGAATTTTGTGGACAGACTACAGAGTACATGGAGAGAGTGGGTTCAGAATATATGGATCAATGAAAGAATGCTATCTACAGTATGCATCTTCCTCTCAGTTTCAGCACCAACTGGTAGATTTATAAATACTCTGATCTTGTAGATTATTTAGGCAAATTTTAGGGTTAGTAAAGTATGTATGAATCATAAAAAAGTAACTGGTTTGGAGAGCCTATGGTAATATTTTATGTATCATTAAGGAAAATGTTGGGAAATGTCAAAAGTAAAATATAGGAAACATGACTGACATTCTATAATCCAGATGCATGTTTAAATAAGGAATATAGCCAATATAGTGTGTAAACATAAATTAATGTATGTATGTGTAATGAGATTAGGGAAAGGGTCTGCTACCAATATAATGAGATTAGGGAAAGGGTCTGCTACCAATATAATGAGATTAGGGAAGAGGCTTCCTATGGAAAAGCGCCCATGACCTTTTGGAGTAAGCCACATGGGACATCTGGACGTTGAAAGATAAGGGTAGTGTGGCACTAAAATAAGTTAATCATTTGCCCTAAGGGGAGTAATTGTATGCGATGTAAACATGACTGTGCATTTGTGTGTGTATATAAGAGATCTCTAAGCTAAAAAGAGACAGTTGCTCCATGGAGCAAGCTCGGCTTTGTTATGCAAATAATAAAAGTCTAATTTCTAAATTCACAAGTTGCAGTCTCTTGAGAAATATTTTTAAGTTGACTACTTTTTGAGTCAAATATTTCCACGACAAGCCTTTATGCACAAAGTATATTGATGAATAAAAAAGTGGTTTGATTCATCCTGAAAGTTGTCATGTTCAAGTTCAAGCCATGAAATATTGGAAGGTGGAAAAAAGTGTAAATAGGGGTTAAACAATAGTCCTATAAATCTACCCTAATCATCACTAATCATGGAACTGTATGACAACAGTCCAGTCGTCGTGAACCGTGCGCCAGGTTCCAGGTTTAACCTGCTATGTGTGGTCTGAGTTCCATAATGATTCAAGTAGGCTACATGGCCCAAATTATTGCATAATGTTAGCCTAATATGATCCACTAATCAGGGGCCCCTCACATTCTGAAATTGCATTTTTGTCCACCCCAGTTTTATCATTGGACTGTGATACAAAAAACGAGGCAACGGTATGCTTTTGGACCATGCGGACGCCTCCGAGTGTTTATCCAACTGGATTATTATTATTATTTTTAGTTATGTCCCCCCCACTTCTAAAACCAAAGTTGCGCCCCTGCCACTAATGCTAGCGACCCTCAGGAACAATTTACACGGACACGACAGAGGAAAGAAAGGTCAACTGAATGGAATTGATAACTGTAAGCTACAAATTGAAGGAAACTAAAGTGACAGTTTTGAATATATGTGGGTCTGACAGTGGCTCCGGATAGTGGCTAGTATTTAACATGATACAAATTGTAAAATAAAATGGGGAAAAGCCTATAGGCTATAATTAAAACATTTTAAAGCACATACATCAACTCAGCAGGTTCAGCCCTACAGAAGCCTTTAGCTTGGGTGTCCAAATGTCATCCATTCAAATTATAAGGGCACACAATTAAAATTCTGAATAACAGCACAGCTGTTTATAGCCCATTTCACTGTGGAAAAGGGTCCACAATACACGTCATGTTGATATGATTTTCAGTTTGCTTCGATATGGCTGGTTTCACATTCTCCTCCAGGGATCATAAAGAACAATTATCCAAATCAATTGCTATGTGTATTTACAATCCCCTTCTCCAAACGGATTACTCATTTACCTAGAGCTCTTATCCATTTATAAATTACAGTGCATGGAGAATGCTGTTATTTCAAAAAAAATAAAGTAGATTATTTTTCTACTTGGAACCGGCAGGTTTGCTTGACCTTATTTATCGTTTCCTCGTGCATAAAGGTGGTGGGATTATGAGGGAATTAAGTGAAGGTCAGAATAGGTTTTATCTGTAGACACACCTCCTCCACACCTTCATTTCTTAGATCTCCACCCTGAACCAACAGAGGGTGAATAGCATGCTATTCTCATGATTAAAGTCAAGGTCAGAATATGCAGAGAAGTGCATAACAAGGGGATAATGTTCCATTTACACGCACTTCATTCAGGTCGGAATCGGTGCCAAATTGAACTTGTATTTAATGATTTGAAACTGAATTGAATTAATATTGCATTCAGTTTTAAAATTCAATTTTCAATTTAAATGAATATTCAAATTCAATATGATAGATATTGCATTCATTGTCTGTGTATCAACTTTACAAACCATAATTTCAAGTTTACCAAAGTTTCATATATTCAACTTCTCAGGTGCATTCAGATTCTGTTTTCAAATTCAGTTCTCTAAATTCAGATTCAAAACAAAATACTGGTACTTTGCCAGGCAGGAAAGGTAGATGAGAACATATAGAATCAAACTCTTTGTGGCAAACAGGACCTACAGTAGAGATACCAATGGAGCAGTTTCTGGCGGTTTTCTGAAGCCAATGTGGCATGTTTAATTTGTTTCTTCCTATGAATTTGGCTCTAGCATTTGAACCGTATGGGCTTTAAGCTATTATGACCCCATTCCCAAGAAAGCTACGACTCATTAGGAGGGAGTGTGACAAATATAATGGCCGCTATAAGAATATAGTTGAATAACCCTGTGTAGCAGAGCCTGGGAGAGGCCACTGCCACGGACAAGAGCTAGGAGGGGTTTCAGGGTACAGAGGCTCAGTTCAAACTTGAGTTTTTATTACATAACTTCAAAACAGAAATGCTCAAGAAGAAGAAACTTAAAGTATAACCACAGTAACAAAAAGTTAGTCCTTAATTGTAACGATAACAAAGCGGCACCCCACCTCTGTTTTGGTAAAACTGATGGATGGGCCTGGATAAATGTAACCACTCTCATCCATATACAATGTTTGTTTACAATTACATTGTTTACAAACAATGGGGTAAAACAAGCATTATTTTAGGAATTCTTTACAAATGAAAAGCTGAAATGTCTTGAGTCAAAGTATTCAAACCGTTTTGTTATGGCATGCCTAAACATGTTTAGGATTAAAAATGTGATAAACATGTCACATAATAAGTTGCAACGACTCACTCTGTGTGCAATAATAATGTTTAACATGATTTTTGAATGACTACCTCATCTCTGTACCCCACACATACAAATTATCTGTAAGGTCCCTCAGTCGAGCAGTGAATTTCAAACACAGATTCAACCCCAAAAGCCAGGGAGGTTTTCCAATGCCTCGCAAAGAAGGGCACTTATTGGTAGATGGGTTAAAAAATAAAAGCTGACATTGATTATCCCTTTGAGCATGGTGAAGTTATTAATTACACTTTGGATTGTGTATCAATACACCCAGTCACTACAAAGATACAGGCGACCTTCCTAACTCAGTTGCCGGAGAGGAAGGAAACCGCTCAGGGATTTCACCATGAGGCCAATGGTGATTTTAAAACAGGTTCCAGGTTCAGTCTGCTTTCCCACTATCATCGGGAGACAAATTCACCTATCAGCAGGACAATAACCTAAAACACAATGTCCAGAGTACAGCAAACATACACTAGTTAGTCTCTAGTTAGTCACTAGCCTAGTTAGTACAAGTTATGTAATAAAAACCTACGTTTGAACTGTTTACTCTGCCTTATTGAGCCTCTGTACCCTGAAACCCCTCCTAGCTCTGGTCCATGGCAGTGGCCTCTCCCAGGCTCTGCTACACAGGGCTATTCAACTATATTCTTATAGGGGCTAAATTGCTTCTTATTTTTTTGTCACATTCCCTTGTAATGTGTCCTGCGCAACCTGTGAGTATCATAGAGGGAAACAGGCACGTGCATGTTCCAGAGAGTGTAAGCTTTCAGGAATGGGGTCATAATAGCTTATAGCCAAAACAGTCAAATTCAACATGCCACATTGGCTTCAGAAAACCGCCAGAAACTGCTCCATTGGTACCTCTACTGTAGGTCCTGTTTGCCACAAAGAGTTTGATTCTATATTTACATTTTACATTTTAGTCATTTAGCAGACGCTCTTATCCAGAGCGACTTACAGTTGGTGAGTGCATACATTTTTTTTTTTAATATATATATATATTTTTTTTCTCCATACTGGCCCCCCGTGGGAATCGAACCCACAACCCTGGCGTTGCAAACGCCATGCTCTACCAACTGAGCTACATCCCTGCCGGCCATTCCCTCCCCTACCCTGGACGGCGCCGCCCCATATGTTCGCATCTACCTTTCCTGCCTGGCAAAGTACCAGTATTTTGTTTTGAATCTGAATTTAGAGAACTGAATTTGAAAACAGAATCTGAATGCATCTGAGAAGCTGAATATATTAACTTTGATAAACTTGATACACAGACAATTAATGCAATAACTACCATATTGAAACTTAATATATAAATATTGCATTTTAATATTGAATTACATTGAAATAAAATGTTACAACTAAATGCAATATTCATTAAATACTAATTCAATTTATTAATCCAATTATTCAATTTGTGCATTACAAATTCAAAAATATTTAATTCAAATGCAATATCTTAATACAGATAAAAAATTATAGAATTCAAATACAATTTCTGTTGCACAGAAATCACTCCATAATCTAGCTGTTAACCTCCTTCATTGCTATGTAGATTGACCAATGACCAAAATGACCATATCTGTGACAGCCATAAAAATGTGTGCAAATGGACCAATAAAGCAAGTATTGTATTCCATTGTATTGTAAATCCATTTATTAAATGGATTTTGGCAATGAGCCCTTTATCTACTTCCCCAGAGTCAGATTAACTCGTGGATACAATTTTTACATCTCTGTGTCCAGTATGAAGGCAGTTAGAGGTAGTTTCGCGAGCCAATGCTAACTAGTGTTAGCGCAATGAAGCAATTGCGCTAGTGTTAGTTAGCAACTTCCTTCAAACTACATGCAGAGACATACAAAATGGTATCCACGAGTTCATCTGACTCTGGGGAAGTAGATAAAGGGCCTCATTGCCAAAATCCCGAAGTATCCCTTTAAATGATAAAAAATGAAGTTAATTCAAGGATACCATAATATTTGAAAATATGTAACTAATGTAAGCCTAGACCTTGGTTACAGTTGTCGAGTTACTTCTCAGTTGTAGTTACATGGCTTTGGTCTGATTCCAATGTGTGCCTCTGCTCTGCTGCTAGAATCCTTGGTTGCTACATCCATTTTTGGATTTATAAATTAATGATAATATACCCATTGATTCTTGAAGAATATAACTTATAAATTCCCCATGAGCTTAGTTCAACTGTCATAACCTATCAGAACCCAAAATAGAAGCTTGTTTTACTCCAATGTTTGTAAACAACGTAAATGTAAACAAACACTGTATCACCTCAAAACATGATATCATGGATGGTAAATCCTTGCAACCATAGCTTTGTCTATGAATTTGAGAATGGTTCATCCCTAATTTGAGAATGGCTCATCTCTAAGCTTTTTACCAAAACAGAGGCGGGGTGTGCCGCTTTGTTATTGTTTCAACTGCACATTCTAGCTTTAAACTCTGAATTTACAATAATGGACTTCGGAGAACTCTAGGTACCTTGTTCCTCACTGACTGCAGAGTTACAGATTTTACAAACGTTTCTAGCTATACTGAACAAAATATAAATGCAACGTGTCAAGTATTGGTCCCATGTTCCATGAGCTGAAATAAAAGATCCCAGAAATGTTCCATACACACAAAAAGCTTTACTATCACATTTTGTGCACACATTTGTTTCCATCCCTGTTAGTGAGCATTTCTCCTTTGCCAACACGGTTAGTGAACACGGAACATTTCAAGAACTTTTCAAGTTTCTTCAAGTGCAGTCGCAAAAACCATCAAGCGCTATGATGAAGCTGGCTCTCATGAGGACCGCCACAGGAATGGAAGACCCAGAGTTACCTCTGCTTCAGAGGATACGTTCATTAGAGTTACCAGCCTCAGAAATTGCAGCCCAAATAAATGCTTCACAGAGTTCAAGTATCAGACATCTCAACATCAACTGTTCAGAGGGGACTGTGTGAATCAGGCCTTCATGGTTGAATTGCTGCAAAGAAACCACTACTAAAGGACACCAATAAGAAGAAGAGATCTGCTTGGGCCAAGAAACATGAGCAATGGACATTAGACCGGTGGAAATGTGTCCTTTGGTCTGGAGTCAAAATTAGAGATTTTTGGTTCAAACCGCTGTGTCTTTGTGAGACGCGGTGTGGGTGAACGGATGATCTCCGCATGTGTATTTCCCACCGTAAAGCATGGAGGAGGAGGTGTTATGGTGCTTTGCTGGTGACACTGTCTGTGATTTATTTAGAATTCAAGGCACACTTAACCAGCATGACTACCACAGCATTCTGCAGCAATACACCATTCCATCTGGTTTGGGCTCAGTGGGACTATCATTTGTTTTTCAACAGGACAATGACCCAACACACCTCCAGGCTGTGTAAGGGCTATTTTACCAAGAAGGAGAGTGATGGAGTGCTGCATCAGATGACCTGGCCTCCACAATCCCCCGACCTCAACCCAATTGAGATGGTTTGGGATGAGTCGGACGGCAGAGTGAAGGAAACGCAGCCAACAAGTGCTCAGCATATGTGGAACTCCTTCAAGACTGTTGGAAAAGCATTCCAGGTGAAGCTGGTTGAGAATGCCAAGAGTGTGCAAAGCTGTCAAAGGCAAAGGGTGGCTATTTGAAGTTATATATAAAATATATTCTGATTTGTTTAAGACTTTTTTGGTTACTACATGATTTCATATTTGTTATTTCATAGTTTTGATGTCTTCACTATTATTCTACAATGTAAAAAATAGTAAAAAGAAAGAAAGACCCTTGAATGAGTAGGTGTGTCCAAACTTTTGACTGGTACTATATATATATATATATATATATATATATATATATATATATGCAGACATAATTTAAAACATATTAGTGAAAAAAAACTGTTTAAGCTTTACAGGATAGTTTCCTTATAAACATACTTGTTATCTTCTGTTCAAAGAGGAATTTAGCGTTAAACTCTTTACTTTTAGTGTACTCTTAACCATAGAGCCATGGGTCTAGGTATCAGGCTGGAAGGCGTTATTGGACTGTCCTCTCCTGGGGCATCAGGGTCAGAGGATGTGGCTGGTGGTGGCGATGACGGAGCTTTCAACTTCTTCACTAACTTTCTTTTCTTCTTCACTCTTTTAGATAAACAGAAAACAGCCCAAAATGTGAAAGTGATTGAACAATTACTAAAAACCATTTTACGCTCTTTTATGTATTCAACCTTAATTATCTAGAATAACGTATAATCTATTATGTATCTAGTGTAACATACTAAGCTATAACTTTTTTCTAGTAAGTTCATTTTCTTCCTATTTACTCACTATGTGGTTAGAAGATGAGTGTACACAATACATTTAAACATCAGGATGATATCAGAAGGACTGCTGTGACTGTTATGAGGACTGTTGCTGTGAGGAAGAGGACTGTTGCTGTGAGGAAGAGGAATTACTTGGTGGCAGGGTCTGTGTCCAGCTCAGAGATTAACTTGAGTTTCCCAGAAACAACGGCAGCGGACACCTGTGAGTGGAGGGACAGGAAATAAGAAGAGGGAGGACAAGAAAATGATTCGTCCAGTAACCTTTGTTCCCTGAAGGAGAGGAACGAGACAACACACAGAACTGAGGACTGCATCAGTGGAGGGGATGTCTGGGTAAATTATTTTTAAAAGAATCACCTTGCTCCATCTGCTCCATCTGTAGCTCAATTGGTAGAGCATGGCGCTTGTAACACCAGGGTAGTGGGTTCGATCCCCGGGACCACCCATACGTAAAAATGTATGCGCACATGACTGTAAGTCGCTTTGGATAAAAGCGTCTGCTAAATGGCATATTATTATATTATTAACCAAGAGACACTTTAGCTACATCACACAACGATCGCTGAAACAGAACCCACTGTCTCCTTACCTTGGTAGGTGTCAACCTCTCATCTGATTGGTCAGTCCGTTCAGACAGAGGGACTGATTGGTCAGTCCATTCAGACAGAGGGACTGATTGGTCAGTCCATTCAGACAGAGGGCCTGATTGGTCAGTCCGTTCAGACAGGGTAGACTGTGCCTCAAGGGCCTGAGACAGCTCCTCGTTGTAATCCCGTGGGACAGACGAGGGACATAGCTCAGCCTCAGACAACACATCTATACAGACTTTACTTTATAGACACATGGCTTCTTTTCCATGTAGAAAAGTGGTCCAGTGTGTCTTAGTTGTTAAGAGTATTAGAGCTCTGTTACCCGACCCGAGCCCGACAGGCCCAGACTCTATACACTGGGTTAGGGCCGGGTAGGGCAAGTTTTTTTCATCAATAACTAGGGTACGGGCAGGGCATCACTTATTTGATCACTAACATTTTGAAGCTGAGCCATTTGCGCGTGCTCTGCTGCGCAGTACAGTCATATTTAACTAAGATCATAACATGGTGTCAGGTGTTTCAACCTCGTCAAATATAAGACAGGAGAGATTATTTCACAGAAAATAATAACGTTCCTTGAGTTTAGCGTGACGAAAAGTTGCTAACAGCTCACTGCCTGTCTCATGTCTCTTCATTGACCAGAGCAGCCAAAGCGGAGCCGTTGCTATGGATACTGCGCATGCAGAGCGAGCTGTGTGCAGGGAGCAGAGGACAGAGAGGAGAAGCTAATGGATTTACTAATGGAGTAAGTTATTTCTGTTTCGGGCAGGGCGTGGCCTTAAATTTAGCAATCTGGCCTGGGTAGGAACTGAACGTCGCGGGCATGGGTAGGAACTGAACGTCGCGGGCATGGGTAGGAACTGAACGTCGCGGGCATGGGTAGGGCTCAGGCTTAAAATGAATGCCCATGCAGGGCTCTAAAGAGTATGCCACTAACAACACCAAGGTGGGTTTGTGGGTTTCCCATAGGAATTACAGTGGGGGAAAAAAGTATTTAGTCAGCCACCAATTGTGCAAGTTCTCCCACTTAAAAAGATGAGAGAGGACTGTAATTTTCATCATAGGTACACGTCAACTATGACAGACAAATTGAGGAAAAAAAATCCAGAAAATCACATTGTAGGATTTTTTATGAATTTATTTGCAAATTATGGTGGAAAATAAGTATTTGCTCACCTACAAACAAGCAAGATTTCTGGCTCTCACAGACCTGTAACTTCTTCTTTAAGAGGCTCCTCTGTTCTCCACTCGTTACCTGTATTAATGGCACCTGTTTGAACTTGTTATCAGTATAAAAGACACCTGTCCACAACCTCAAACAGTCACACTCCAAACTCCACTATGGCCAAGACCAAAGAGCTGTCAAAGGACACCAGAAACAAAATTGTAGACCTGCACCAGGCTGGGAAGACTGAATCTGCAATAGGTAAGCAGCTTGGTTTGAAGAAATCAACTGTGGGAGCAATTATTAGGAAATGGAAGACATACAAGACCACTGATAATCTCCCTCGATCTGGGGCTCCATGGAAGATCTCACCCCGTGGTGAAAATGATTACAAGAACGGTGAGCAAAAATCAGAGAACCACACGGGGGACCTAGTGAATGACCTGCAGAGAGCTGGGACCAAAGTAACAAAGCCTACCATCAGTAACACACTACGCCGCCAGGGACTCAAATCCTGCAGTGCCAGACGTGTCCCCCTGCTTAAGCCAGTACATGTCCAGGCCCGTCTGAAGTTTGCTAGAGTGCATTTGGATGATCCAGAAGAGGATTGGGAGAATGTCATATGGTCAGATGAAACCAAAATATAACTTTTTGGTAAAAACTCAACTCGTCGTGTTTGGAGGACAAAGAATGCTGAGTTGCATCCAAAGAACACCATACCTACTGTGAAGCATGGGGGTGGAAACATCATGCTTTGGGGCTGTTTTTTCTGCAAAGGGACCAGGACGACTGATCCCGTGTAAAGGAAAGAATGAATGGGGCCATGTATCGTGGAGATTTTGAGTGAAAACCTCCTTCCATCAGCAAGGGCATTGAAGATGAAACGTGGCTGGGTCTTTCAGCATGACTGATCCCAAACACACCGCCCGGGCAACGAAGGAGTGGCTTCGTAAGAAGCATTTCAAGGTCCTGGAGTGGCCTAGCCAGTCTCCAGATCTCAACCCCATAGAAAATCTTTGGAGGGAGTTGAAAGTCCGTGTTGCCCAGCGACAGCCCCAAAACATCACTGCTCTAGAGGAGATCTGCATGGAGGAATGGGCCAAAATACCAGCAACAGTGTGTGAAAACCTTGTGAAGACTTACAGAAAACGTTTGACCTGTGTCATTGCCAACAATGGGTATATAACAAAGTATTGAGAAACTTTTGTTATTGACCAAATACTTATTTTCCACCATAATTTGCAAATAAATTCATAAAAAATCCTACAATGTGATTTTCTGGATTATTTTTTCTCAATTTGTCTGTCATAGTTGACGTGTACCTATGATGAAAATTACAGGCCTCTCTCATCTTTTTAAGTGGGAGAACTTGCACAATTGGTGGCTGACTAAATACTTTTTTCCCCCACTGTATATACACAAGCGCTCAATAAAACTTATGCAATCACTGTACTGTAAGTTGCTTTGGATAAAAGTGTCTGCTGAGTGCATATATTATATTAATGTGGAACAGATATAACACTCTACTTACGCTCGTCCGTAACATAGGTAGCTGGGAAGTATCCCTGCTGTCCGTGAGCCAGCCGGCCAAACCACCAGTTGTCATTGTCTTTGTAGAGCACACGGATGACATCACCACTCTGTGCCGTTAACTCATCTGCCCGGTTAGCACTGTAGTCGTACAAAGACACAACCTGACAGAGAGAGAACAATTTTAAAGGATTTAATAATTATTGACCATGGTGGTAAAATAACAGATTATGTTAAATTGTCATATTTGATTTTTGGGTACAGTATGTTCTTATATAAAAACATAATCTGCTTCCACTCTAATGGCTGTAGACAGACGATTAGACAAACTCTGAGGGAAGAAAGGGAACTTTTATAAACTTCAATTACATATTAAACTTTCTGCATTACTGTCTCTTTCAAATAGATAAATAAATATTCAGTCCACAAGACTACAATGAAGTTACCCAATAAAACACACATAAAAGGAAGCAAAAAGAGAAGCAGAAATGGCTGCCAAATATAACATTATAATGGTGCCTTACCGTCTGTAGCCTGAGAGATGGAGCTCTTCCTAGACGCTCGCCCACTGGGCTGAAACCACCTGCAAACACACAGAAGAAAAAGTCATACCATATTAATATATTACATCTAAGATAAAACTCAAAGCATACATAAATCGTAGAGGTGTGAACACCTACGGCTACAGACACAGGGGAAGACGAGGAGAGGCCCGTCTTGGTCTTTATGTACAGTGTACAAGCTGCTCTGTAAGGTCTAGTGAGTCTGGAAATGTTCCATTTGGTTAAATATTTCCCTTGTTGTTGGAATGTCTGGCCAAAGCTCTCATTCTGCAAGAATGGGTCTTAAGCTCATTTGGGTAAACTGACCCTAATTCTTACAAATTATTGACGACACAGTAGTTGACAGAGCTGCTTAGATTCATAGACCTGTAGCAGTACAATCTGTGTCCTCCCCTTCATCTGCAATGACAGGGAAACACTTGACAGTTGAAAACAATATGGTGGAAGCTCCTCTTTAGGCTGGCTTCTACCTGGTCAGTACTTTCAGATCAAGGATCAGTGCAATGGAGGCCAAGAGGTGAGGAGTGGACAGATCTTTTTAGAGAAAGGGCCTGTCTGGAGCCACTCACGGTTCTGGGAGGTGAGGGTTGACTGGGGGATGAACTGAGCTCCAAGGGAACCAGACAGTTGCAGTTTGGAATGTGGTGGCAGGAGGGACGGAGGAGGCAGGAACGAGTTCAGGTCCATCTGGAAGAATAAAAATAAGAATAATTTATTGTCCATTATTACAGGGAAACTTAACCCATTCATGTCCTTGTAATATATTTCATCAAAATGCTCCGCTGAACAAATTCTGTTTGGTGTAAATACATGAAATGTGGTGTCAACATACACTACATAACCAAAAGTATGCTCATCAAACATCTCATTCCAAAATCCCTTTGCTGCTATAACAGCCTCCACTCTTCTGGGAGGCTTTCCCCTAGAGGTTAGAACATTGCTGCGGGGACTTGCTTCCATTCAGCCACAAGAGCATTACTGAGGTCGGGCACGGATGTTGGGCGATTAGGCCTGGCTTGTAGTCTGCGTTCCAATTCATCCCAAAGGTGTTCGATGGGGTTGAGGTCAGGGCTCTGTGCAGGCCAGTCAAGTTCTTCCACACCGGAAGCATATAGTATTGTTATCTGACCTGACACCAAATATGCCAAATATATGATTCAACTCATTATCGTTTGTGAACTACAGCTGTTTCTATATCATACTATAATTAGTCTTTAGACACATGGGGTTACAGTGTTTTACACATTTCATGAATCAAGTCCTGTGAATACAGATCTTAATAATTTTGGTATATAGATTGTCGGGACCAACATATACAGTCCCAGTCAAAAGGTTGGACACACCTACTCATTCCAGGGTTTTTCTTTATTTTTACTGTTTTCTACATTGTAGAATAATAGTGAAGGCATCAAAACTATGAAATAAGACATATGGAATCATGTAGTAACCAAAAAAAGTGTTAAACAAATCAAAATATATTTTGTATTTGAGATTCTTCAAATAGCCACCCTTTGCCTTGATGACAGCTTTGCACACTCTTGGCATTCTCTCAACCAGTTTCACCTGGAATGCTTTTCCAACAGTCTTGAAGGAGTTCCCACATATGCTGAGCACTTGTTGGCTGCTTTTCCTTCACTCTGTGATCTGACTCATCCCAAACCATCTCAATTGGGTTGAGGTCGGGGGATTGTGGAGGCCAGGTCATCTGATGCAGCACTCCATCACTCTTCTTCTTGGTAAAATGGCCCTAAGTGTTTTGGGTCATTGTCCTGTTGAAAAACAAATGATAGTCCCACGAAGCCCAAACCAGATGGGATGACGTATCGCTGCAGAATGCTGTGGTAGCCATGCTGGTTCAGTGTGCCTTGAATTCTAAATAAATCACAGACAGTGTCACCAGCAAAGCACCCCCACACCATAACACCTCCTCCTCTATGCTTTACGGTGGGAAATACACACGCGGAGATCATCCGTTCACCCACACCGCATCTCACAAAGCCACCGCGGTTGGAACCAAAAATCTCAAATTTGGACTCCAGAGCAAATGACACATTTCCACCGGTCTAATGTCCATTGCTCGTGTTTCTTGGCCCAAGCAAGTCTCTTCCCATTGGTGTCCTTTAGTAGTGGTTTCTTCGCAGCAATTCAACCATGGCCTGATTCACACAGTCTCCTCTGAACAGTTGATGTTGAGATGTGTCTGTTACTTGAACTCTGAAGCATTTATTTGGGCTGCAGTTTCTGAGGCTGGTAACTCTAATGAACTTATCCTCTGCAGCAGAGGTAACTCTGTTCTTCCATTCCTGTGGCGGTTCTCATGAGAGCCAGTTTCATCATAGCGCTTGATGGTGTTTGCGACTGCACTTGAAGAAACTTTCAAAGTTCTTGAAATGTTCCGTATTGACTGACCTTCATGTCTTAAAGTAATGATGGACTGTTTCTCTTTGCTTATTTGAGCTGTTCTTGCCATAATATGGACTTGGTCTTTTACCAAATAGGGCTATCATCTGTATACCCCCCCTACCTTGTCACAACACAACTGATTGGCTCAAATGCATTAAGAAGGAAAGAAATTCCACAAATTAACTTTTAAGAAGGCACACCTGTTAATTGAAATGCATTCCAGGTGACTATCTCATGAAGCTGGTTGAGAGAATGCCAAGAGTGTGCAAAGACGTCATCAAGGCAAAGGGTGGCTATTTGAAGAATCTCAAACATAAAATATATTTTGATTTGTTAAACACTTTTTTGGTTACTACATGATTCCATACGTGTTATTTCATAGTTTTGATGCCTTCACTATTATTCAACAATGTAAAAAATAGTAAAAATAAAGAACAACCCTTGAATGAGTATGTGTGTCCAAACCGTTGACTGGACTGGTATATATATATATATATATATATATATTGTAAAGTGGTTGTCCCACTGGCTATCATAAGGTGAATGCACCAATTTGTAAGTCGCTCTGGATAAGAGCGTCTGCTAAATGACGAAAATGTAAATGTAAAGAGGAGTGGGAGGCCCCGGTGCACAACTGAGCAAGAGGACAAATACATTAAAGTATCTAGTTTGAAAAACAGATGCCTCACAGGTCCTCAACTGGCAGCTTCATTAAATAGTACCCGCAAAACACCAGTCTCAACATCAACAGTGAAGAGGCGACTCCGGGATGCTGACCTTCTAGGCAGAGTTGCAAAGAAAAAGCCATATCTCAGACTGGCCAATGAAAATAAAAGATTAAGATGGGCAAAAGAACACAGACACTGGACGGAGGAAGATTGGAAAAAAGTGTTATGGACAGACTAATCGAAGTTTGAGGTGTTCGGATCACAAAGAAGAACATTTGTAAAACGCAGACCAACTGAAAAAGATGCTGGAGGAGTGCTTGATGCCATCTGTCAAGCATGGTGGAGGCAATGTGATGGTCTGGGGGTGCTTTTGGTGGTGGTAACGGGAGATTTGTACAGGGTAAAAGGGATCTTGAAGAAGGAAGGCTATCACTCCATTTTGCAACGCCATGCCATACCCTGTGGACGGTGCTTGATTGGAGCCAATTTCCTCCTACAACAGGACAATGACCCAAAGCACAGCTCCAAACTATGCAATAACTATTTAGGGAAGAAGCAGTCAGCTGGTATTCTGTCTATAATGGAGTGGCCAGCACAGTCACCGGATCTCAACCCTATTGAGCTGTTGTGGGAGCAGCTTGACCGTATCGTACGTAAGAAGTGCCCATCAAGCCAATCCAACTTGTGGGAGGTGCTTCAGGAAGCATGGGGTGAAATCTCTTCAGATTACCTCAACAAATTGACAACTACAATGCCAAAGGTCTGCAACGCTGTAATTGCTGCAAATGGAGGATTCTTTGATGAAAGCAAAGTTTGAAGGACACAATTATTATTTATATTAAATATTATTATTTCTAACCTTGTCAATTACTACATTTCCAATGCATTTAGCTATATTTCCTATTCAAACTAATTTCATGTATGTTTTCATGGAAAACAAGGACATTTCTAAGTGACCCCAAACTTTTTAACGGTAGTGTACATGAAATGAGTTTGAATAAGTGTTACTAAATGTTATTATCATGTTATTCTCCTTTCAAGTAAAGCAGAGTAGTTGTACTTCCCTGTCTTTGTACAACAGTATCACACTAACTCATGTTATTGAAGATAGCAAAAACGACATCACACCAACTTTACAAGAACAGCATAGCCACATTATTCCTAACCGTTCATAATGCAGGTTGTATGACCAGGTGAATGTTTTCTCTTTTCACCCACCTTGTTTAATTTTCTTCTTATTTTTGCCTTTGGATTTTAAAGATTCTACTCTGTCTTCCTCTTGGTGGCTCTTCTCCTTGGACCTCATCCTCTCAGTGATGTCCTTGGACTGGCTATTCTGCAGATCTTCTACCATACTGTTAAGCGAAACAGAATAGATTATCATCTTTATTTTCCATGGTATTAGTTTAAACTTTCAAGTTTCAAGTTTTAATGTCACATGCACAAGTACAGTGAAATGCCTTTCTTGCAAACTCAAAACCCAACAATGCAATAGCAGGTCATTTAGGCCTATAACCTGGTCCCAGATATGTTTGTGCTGTATAGCCAACACCTATGGACATCGTCATGCCAAGGGTTGACCATAAGGGTTGCCAAGATAGCACAAACATATCCGGGACCAGGCTAGGTCCTCTACAGCAGGGGTTCTCAAAGTAGTACTTTATTTTTTACATAATATATTTTTTATGAATATTACTAGTAACAACAGATTCAACACATTTTGGCCAAGGGATCCATGGAATAAGTTTAGAGTGTGTGATACAATAAAATGTAATATTATTAATCTACAATTAAGATGTTCTTAACCCTGGGCAACATGGGCCAGGGATGCTCACAGGGATATTGGTATCCACAGTACTCCACCAATTGTCAATTTTTCAACTCAAATTGAAATAAGCTTGAAAACTGCTACATTTTCATTCTGATGCCAAGAGGAGTTCCTTCCCAGGGCCTGAGACTTGGTTCCATGCACTGCTGACGTCATAGTAAAACTCCTTGTATGCTATTTTTTTTTATCTCACTGGAGTTGTATTCTGATGATGAGGGGGTCCCTGATGAATTTCCTATCACAAAAGTTGTCCCCGGCCCCAAAGAGTTTGAGAAGCCCTCCTTTACTGCTTCCTTACAGGTTCATGCAAACCTCACTAGAGTTCTGAAAGTTCATCCTGTACGACTTCTACACAGCTCATCTCCCTCTCCAGATCCAACGACCACCTCAGCTTCTTCTTCTTCTTCTTCTTCTTCGCACCTTCATTGTTTAATGCTACTACTTCCAGAGGGGCAGCGTTGGTCTTGTCCGTTGTTGTCTTCTTGTGTACAGTCTTCTTCACGGTAGCCCTCTCCTCTTCCTGTGCCATCTGCAGCTGATACTCATGGAGTAACTCGTCCTCAGCTTCCACTGCAGCCCCACTCTGGTCCCCAGACACCTCCTCCTCTCCTCTTTTACTCTTCCCTTTATTACCCTTTCTCCTATGTATATTCCCAGGGTCTTCCGACTCCAAAGAGGCCTTGGATTTGGGTATTTTGGCATTTCAGCAGTATTGTCAGTCTGGTCGATCTGAATTATAGAACTGTCCTCCTGCTGCACTGAGGCCACACCCTTTTACTCTTCCTCTTTCCTTTGATTGGTTGCTACTGGTTGGTTGCTCCTGGTTGGTTGCTCCTGGTTCGATGCTCCTCCTCCTCGTCCTGGTTCCCGTTGTTGTTGTTGACCTTCTCTGCTACCTCCCTCTCCCTGCGCTTGTTCTTGGTGAAACGAGGGCTGCCCTGGTCGGTGTCATAAGTGTTCTGGAGGATAGTCTCATCGTCGTCCTCTGTGTCTTTCACGAGGTCAAGGTTTTGTTTCAAAGTCTGGAGCTGAAAGATAAGAGTGGGGATGCAAAGGTGAGAAGAGACATTTATGTGCATGGAAGTTAATTCACAGGTACCATGCACAACAAATATTGTAGACTACAACATTATCCAATTTAAAGGGATTTCAGCCCCCAAGCCTTCTTGATCTGACCTATTCTAACGTGCCTCTCCTGCTCTGGCTGAGCCGGACTCTTCTTCTCTGATGAAGACCTCGTCAAATCTGGCCCTGGTTTTAGCTCGGGCTTCACTTTCACCTGGATAAAAAAATATATAGTCTGTTACTATGTTTCCTTTATTCATAATCGATTGAGTTATTAACCTAGCTTCGTACCCACAATACAATCAATGTTTGGCAAAGACTGGGATTGTGTGTATTCACCTGCTGGCATTCTGAAGTGACACTCATTCTGCTTGCAAAAGACCCAATGGAGATTTTCCTCCTGAAAAATGTATGGCAGCAGATTAATCAGATACATTCATGTGGTAGTTAACGTACTGTAATAAGTTAGCTAGCTAATTAGCTAACAGGGTACAATACAATGTTATGGGTCTGACTGCAAGCAACAGACGTTTTCTAACTTTGTATTTGAACAGTCTGCAAGCTAGCTTGCCTAGCCAGTCCATCTTGACCACATAGGTTAGGCCTACTCAACTGATGAAAGACAAAACATAGCTAGCTAGCTAGTTATCTGCTTTGCAAAAAGCTGTAGCTAGCTGGCTGGCTAGCTGACCGTTACAGTATAGCTAGCTGCTAACGTTAGCTAATGCTAGCTACAAGGGTCACCACAATGATGCCAAGCTTTACAGTGTCTTAAAATATTGTTTATTTAGGTGAATTGACATGCAAACTAACATCGACAACCTGGTAAACATACAATTTACCACCATATGTGAGTAAACGACAATGATTGTGACCACCCCGCCACCCACCGGTTCGGTTCCGTTGCGTTGGTTGTTGTTGTTGTTGTTGTTGTTCTCCTTCTTCTTCTTGTTCTTGTTCTTGTTCTTGTGCTTGTTCTTCTTCTTCTGTAGGTTTTATGGCGGACTACGTCCAAACGTTATATTGCCGCCCCAACTGGAGGGTTAGAGAAGGAAAAAAGTAATGTGGATGACGTTTCAGTTATGGTCTTAGATTTGATTTCACTTTTTTTTTTTTTATGTGTATATTGTTACTTTTTTTCAGATATAATGTTTCCCTGGAGTTTACATTTTAAAATGTATCCAAGACATTGCATATATGTTTTTTGTTTTGTTGTAATATTATTATTATTTTTTACAATAGACAGAAACATACATAAACAAAAAACAATAGACAACTTAACATTTACATACAAACATTTCAACAAAAATTGCACATATGTTTTCATCAGCCATTATTACCCATATCTGAATCTACTCTACTTTTGGATAGCAATTAATTAATAGCCAAACTTATATGCATTTATATTTTATGTATTCATACGTTTGTATTTCAAGGAACGTTGAATCATATTTCGTTGTATATACACGCTCAGAATGACACAAAGGAACACGCGGTCCAGTGGGCGAGAACAATTATGTCACGTGGCGTCTTAAACTCTCCATTCACATTACAGGTAATGCTTTGGCGCTGTCAGGCAGGTGCATGTCTTTCTTTGTTCTACCAGACACACACAAAAGATGGCTTGCGAAGAAACTACTACTTGAGCACTGCTACTAGAATTCAACGAATAAGTAACACAGCCTATTTAAAAATTTATTTTAACAATATGTATGTTTTACTATAGTGAAGGTTGATATCACTTTGCTTTGGAGATGGCCACTGGAATATGTGAAAAGTGTGCACAACTGCTGAAGGACTTCGTTGTTTATGTGAAGAGATTGCCATCTGAATTTGTACAGAAGATAACGGATTGTATAAAGGACCTGTCAAGATGCAGCTGTCTGCGGAAGAAGAGAGCAACTTCTGCATCCTATATCTCAGAGCAGCACGAGAGACAGGCTGCTCGTGCACTACTGAACCACCTGGACACAGGTATTGGTATTCTAAATGGATGTGTAGTTGTGCACACTAGTCTAATCAAAGTTTTAACTCCACTGCTCAATCCAATATTGTATTGTCTACAGGCATTAAATACATAGCATCAAGAAGTCATGGGTCAGCATTCATTTATTACACAGCAGTCAAACACACCTCATTCAGTGTACTGTTTAAGGGTAATTCTAAGTAGCTGATTGTGTCATGTTTTATTTGAGACAGATGGTTATTATAAAGCTTGCTATACCATTGTAATATTCGACTGTTTTGTCGCGGCTGTGCAGTACCGGTCTCCCATCAGTTTATCAATGCTGTTGTAGTGATATGCTTTGTGACAGTTGTGACCAGTATTATGAAAATGTCTGACCAAATGTTTTCCATGAGGGCAGGACGATAAAAATGGATTCCCCCTGTTACATGGAGGCAGCCAATAGGTCTGTAGGCAGAAAGATATCCTGTACAGCCTATAACTACCTTTAGAGAGTTGAAAATAAGGGATATGATTGGTGACATGATTGCCTCTCATCCTGTCTTGTTGCAGTGGATTATCCTCTACCTGTTGCTCTCCTGGAGCCATACACAACCCTACTGCTCTCTAATGATCTGGAGGTACAGAGGATCACCACTCGGTCTCTGGTTCATCTGCTAGTGAAGAACAAAGGTATGTACACACAGACACACACACATGCACACGCACTGTCTCAAGGTCTAACACTGTACTATTGTCTTCCAGTGAGTAAGGAGCAGGTGATTGAGACAGGGTTGCTGATGCCCCTGCTAGAGATGCTCCAGTCTGGGGACCCCACTGTCCAGTGTAACTCCTGTCAATGTGTTGCCTCACTGGCCTCCTCAGGTTGGTGGACTAGTGTTTACGTTTGATTTGATTTGAACTATATTGATCCCCAGAGGAAAATTAGATGTCACTGGCTGAGAGGTTACAACACCACTACACACGTCAACATTACAACATTAGTGCAACAAAGTGCTGGTGCTATTGTCAATGCATTTGACAATCGATAGGATCAGGTTTCTCTAAATTTGCTTTCTCTGCAAACTGATCTACTCTCAGATAAGAAACTAAGCACAACATGTATGATATCCCTGCTGAAAGATGATCACGGCTTCATTCTGGCTGGTTAATGAAAGGTGAAAGGCATGGCACATATGTGGGACGTCGTGTTCCATTTGTTCTGTCAACATTCTATTCCAACCCAACATTATTTTCTAACCCAACATTCTTTTCTAACTCAACATTATTTTCTAACTCAACATTATTTTCTAACTCAACATTCTATTCTAACCCAACATTCTATTCTAACCCAACATGACTCTGTTGTCCAAACTAGACATGACATTTAATCTGTTTTTTTGTTTGTTATTGCCTCACATTTATTTAGACTCAAACCGGGAAGCTATCGTGTCAGCTGATGGGGTGATTCCACTACTGGTTTCAGCCAAGTCTTACGATCCTCGAGTCCAACAGAATGCAGTCTGGGCCCTTTTAAACCTCACACAGTCTGGTACGTCTGCAGAGAACTATGTCCACCAGTGCATAATGTACTTTACACCATGTACTATGCACACATCTCAGGTTGCTGCCACATTCTGGGTTGTTGCTGTGTGGATATGAACACAATGGGTGGTGTTCAAATGACACATTAGCTGGTTTGTTGACATTTCAAAACAAGTGACGCGTGTCAATGTTAACCATAGAGATCAATCAAGAATAGATGGATAGATTTATTCATGTGGTCCCAACATTAATTCATAACCCTCATAACTAATTCCTAGACAAACTGTACGTCTCCATATCTGGCCATTCTTTTGTCTGCCTTCTTTTACCTTTCCATTAATCTTGCATTACATTAGCCTTCATTGCTGTACTTCTTTCTAGAGAGGACGATGAGAGTGTTATGTCAAGAAGGAGCCATTCCTTTACTGGCACTTCTGTTGCAGTCCTCCAACTATGAGGTCCAGGTAAAACATCCACTGTCACTGTCACTGTCTCCTGCCCTCTAGCCAAATATTGCTGCTTTTAAACCACATCAAAGTATCTATGTGCTGCAGTTTTTTAGTATTTATGTATTTATTTAAAACCGTTATAGCATGATGACCAAGCGTGTACTTTTTTTGTCCCAGTGGTCTTCAGTCTGAACTTCTGTTATGCTCTGAACTAAACTGATATTCTGTCTGTACTTTAGTTCTACAGCTGCTCTGCCCTGAGCAATATAGCCACTGTCCCGGACCATCATCCAAAGATGTTGGGCATTGGAGACCGTTTTCTGTTGAAGTCTCTACTGACACTCATGTCCTCATCAGTGCAGAAGGTAATGGCTGGTCTTAAAGGGATACTTCAAGATTTTGGCAATCAGGCCCTGTATATACTTACCCAGAGTCAGATTAACTCGTGGATACCATTTCTATGTCTCTGTGTCCAGTATGAAGGAAGTTAGAGGTCGTTTCACGAGCCAACGCTAACTAGAGTTAGCACAATGACTGGAAGTCTATGGATATCTACTAGCATGTCCAACAGATGTTACACTCTTTCACAGTGAAATGTTTTCTTACTCAACCTCAGCCCAAATGTTTTATATTTTATTTACAGAATGCATCCCAAGCTTGCAGATGCCTCCAAATCCTTTCAGGGAATGGTAATTATAACGTTTAACCGCAGAACACACTCTGTTTAACATTTTAGGCACATATTCAACCCAGATTGTACAGAGCCTTGTGGATTGGATGCAGTGTTGTGCTTTGTTTTGTAGTTGTGACCCAGGAGCAGCTGATGCACTTGGACTGTGTGTTGCCTCTGAAAGCCCTGCTGTGTTCCCCTACTCCCCCTCTGACTGAGTCTGCCATAGCTCTACTGTCTGGGCTAGCCACACACCAACCCAATAGAGTAAGACTTTTAAAACTAGATGTTGATTTGTTGCAGCAGTAGCCTCAAGGTGGTAGGAAGTAAGAGGTGGACTAGTAACTGGAGGGTTGTTGGTTCAAATTCCAGGTTTGACATATCTGACAAGATTCGATCTATTATATAATGATGATAATGGTGGTGATTACAATGGATGTGTTAGCAATCAGTAGTCCTTGTGTTTCCCTCTAGGAGGGCCTGGTGAGTGAGGGCCTGGTTCAGGTGATAGGGCAGCTGCTCCTCTGTCACAGATCCAGCTCCATCATCAACCACAGTGTTGTTATCATCACCAACCTGAGCAGCACCAGCGAGGGACAGCAGGTAATAACAGCTGCCATGTCACTCACTCATTCACTCACTAGAATATGAGGCGCTGTTCCAATGTCCATATTATGTAGAATGCATGTCCATAACATTGCTTCATTCTTACTGGTCTGCTAGTATGGACATTGGAATGTAGATGTGGTTTCCATCTATATGTTCAGTCACATGTTAACTTTTAGCATCCCTAGAATGGTCCTTTTTAAGATGATTATCCAGACTCTGACCTGGTCATGTGATGTCATTGTAAAAACATCAAATGAATGCAGTGATTATTGGAAGCCATATTAAATGAATTTTCATTCATATGGACATGTGATGATCAAGCCTTCTTGTGTTGTCTACAGGCTGTTATGGACAGTGAGTGTTTAACAGGACTTCTCAAGGCCCTTGTGTCCAGTGTGACCTCAGAGGAGACCGTTCTGTGCGTCACTTCCTGTTTACATCACCTGACAAGCTGGGGTGAGAATACAATTCATAAGCCAGTTTAATTTATCTTATGTCACCTCACCTCTATTACAACTTTTGTCTTCCCTTTTCAGACTTACTTCAATCTCATTTGGCCACAAAGATTACTCCTGAACATGTTTCAAGTCTGGTGAAGTTCTCTGCACAAATGGACAATCCAGAGTTGTCCTATAGGTCTGCTTCCATCATCAGCAAACTAAAGATGAACGGTAATATGCATGTATTTTGTTTGTTGTCTAGTCCCTTTATTTTATCTGTGACTAGCACAAATATTGATAGTGTAATACTATCAATAATACATATATTTTCTCTTAAATGCTATACTGTGTCTGTATAAGCAAGATTGTTCCATATGTGCTCATACAGATGTAAGATCTTGATTTGATCACTCTTTTGTTGCTGGAAATGCAGATGAGCTTTGTGATGTACATAAATTCCCTGAAAGCCCACACTTACACATGGTTATATTAACAGTATTGCACTTTTCATGTAATTGCTAAAAGCCTAACCACCGATCAAGTAACATTATGGACTAAGCATTCAAATCCTGTTGCTGCAGGATTATTTTGCTTTGACAATATAGGTCACATTAAGATCCTACATCTGTACATGCGTTTTTCTTGTTGCTCATATACAGTGAGGGAAAAAAGTATTTGATCCCCTGCTGATTTTGTACATTTGCCCACTGACAAAGACATGATCAGTCTATAATTTAATGGTAGGTTTATTTGAACAGTGAGAGACAGAATAACAACAAAAAAATCCAGAAAAACGCATGTAAGAAATGTTATAAATTGATTTGCATTTTAATGAGGGAAATAAGTATTTGACCCCTCTGCAAAACATGACTTAGTACTTGGTGGCAAAACCCTTGTTGGCAATCACAGAGGTCAGACGTTTCTTGTAGTTGGCCACCAGGTTTGCACACATCTCAGGAGGGATTTTGTTCCACTCCTCTTTGCAGATCTTCTCCAAGTCATTAAGGTTTCGAGGCTGACGTTTGGCAACTCGAACCTTCAGCTCCATCCACAGATTTTCTATGGGTTTAAGGTCTGGAGACTGGCTAGGCCACTCCAGGACCTTAATGTGCTTCTTCTTGAGCCACTCCTTTGTTGCCTTGGCCGTGTGTTTTGGGTCATTGTCATGCTGGAATACCCATCCACGACCCATTTTCAATGCCCTGGCTGCGGGAAGGAGGTTCTCACCCAAGATTTGACGGTACATGGTCCCGTCCATCGTCCCTTTGATGCGGTGAAGTTGTCCTGTCCCCTTAGCAGAAAAACACCCCCAAAGCATAATGTTTCCACCTCCATTTTTGACGGTGGGGATGGTGTTCTTGGGGTCATAGGCAGCATTCCTCCTCCTCCAAACACGGCGAGTTGAGTTGATGCCAAAGAGCTCCATTTTGGTCTCATCTGACCACAACACTTTCACCCAGTTCTCCTCTGAATCATTCAGATGTTCATTGGCAAACTTCAGACGGGCCTGTATATGTGCTTTCTTGAGCAGGGGGACCTTGCGGGTGCTACAGGATTTCAGTCCTTCACGGCGTAGTGTGTTACCAATTGTTTTCTTGGTGACTATGGTCCCAGCTGCCTTGAGATCATTGACAAGATCCTCCCGTGTAGTTCTGTGCTGATTCCTCACCGTTCTCATGATCATTGCAACTCCACGAGGTGAGATCTTGCATGGAGCCCCAGGCCGAGGGAGATTGACAGTTCTTTTGTGTTTCTTCCATTTGCGAATAATCGCACCAACTACTGTCACCTTCTCACCAAGCTGCTTGCCGATGGTTTTGTAGCCCATTCCAGCCTTGTGTAGGTCTACAATCTTGTCCCTGACATCCTTGGAGAGCTCTTTGGTCTTGGCCATGGTGGAGAGTTTGGAATCTGATTGATTGATTGATTGATTGCTTCTGTGGACAGGTGTCTTTTATACAGGTAACAAGCTGAGATTAGGAGCACTCCCTTTAAGAGTGTGCTCCTAATCTTAGCTCATTACCTGTATAAAAGACACCTGGGAGCCAGAAATCTTTCTGATTGAGAGGGGGTCAAATACTTATTTCCCTCATTTAAAATGCAAATCAGTTTATAACATTTTTGACATGCGTTTTTCTGGATTGTTGTGTTGTTATTCTGTCTCTCACTGTTCAAATAAACCTACCATTAAAATTATAGACTGATAATTTCTTTGTCAGTGGGCAAACGTACAAAATCAGCAGGGGATCAAATACTTTTTTCCCTCACTGTATCAAACAGACCATGTCATCCAACTACTGAAACCACACTATGCTGCCATCTCTGAATATATCCTGATGTACCTCAAGAACCAGGAAGTGAGATTCCAACAGCTGAGTATTGTTACTCTATGCAACCTCAAGAAAGGTTGGTCATGGTTTTGTAACAACACTTTTACCAGTCATGCTGTCTATGCCTAAAATAACACATTTCTGTGCTTAACGTCAATAACACTACTTTCTAGTTATTTTGTCCTGATAAACTTAATAAACTGAAGTGCATTAACGGAAGGGCAGGTACATGAAGTTATAGTCAATGGCTTGTTGTTGTGTTATGCAATGTAATGCTATGTTATGCTATGCTATGTCATGTTATTCTTCAGACGGAGAGTTTTCAGTGGTGATGAGTGGTGGTGTGCTGGAGGAGCAGCTGAAGAGGGTGCATGCACAGACTGAGCAGACCAGGCAGTTACTGCAGATGATTCAGATACCTCCATCCTCCTGACCTGTCCACTGGGGCCCTCTCTGCTTCAGGACACGGACTGACACCTCTCTGCTTCAGGACACGGACTGACACCTCTCTGTCTCAGGACACAGACTGACACCTCTCTGTCTCAGGACACAGACTGACACCTCTCTGTCTCAGGACACAGACTGACACCTCTCTGTCTCAGGACACAGACTGACACCTCTCTGTCTCAGGACACAGACTGACACCTCTCTGTCTCAGGACACAGACTGACACCTCTGTCTCAGGACACAGACTGACACCTCTCTGTCTCAGGACACAGACTGACACCTCTCTGTCTCAGGACACGGACTGACACCTCTCTGTCTCAGGACACAGACTGACACCTCTCTGCTTCAGAACACAGACTGACACCTCTCTGTCTCAAGACACAGACTGACACCTCTCTGCTTCAGAACACAGACTGACACCTCTCTGTCTCAGGACACAGACTGACACCTCTCTGTCTCAGGACACAGACTGACACCTCTCTGTCTCAGGACACAGACTGACACCTCTCTGTCTCAGGACACAGACTGACACCTCTCTGTCTCAGGACACAGACTGACACCTCTCTGTCTCAGGACACAGACTGACACCTCTCTGTCTCAGGACACAGACTGACACCTCTCTGTCTCAGGACACAGACTGACACCTCTCTGTCTCAAGACACAGACTGACACCTCTCTGTCTCAGGACACGGACTGACACCTCTCTGTCTCAGGACACAGACTGACACCTCTCTGTCTCAAGACACAGACTGACACCTCTCTGTCTCAGGACACGGACTGACACCTCTCTGTCTCAGGACACAGACTGACACCTCTCTGCTTCAGAACACAGACTGACACCTCTCTGTCTCAAGACACAGACTGACACCTCTCTGCTTCAGAACACAGACTGACACCTCTCTGTCTCAGGACACAGACTGACACCTCTCTGTCTCAGGACACAGACTGACACCTCTCTGTCTCAGGACACAGACTGACACCTCTCTGTCTCAGGACACAGACTGACACCTCTCTGTCTCAGGACACAGACTGACACCTCTCTGCTTCAGAACACAGACTGACACCTCTCTGCTTCAGGACACAGACTGACACCTCTCTGCTTCAGGACACGGACTGACACCTCTCTGCTTCAGGACACGGACTGACACCTCTCTGCTTCAGGACACAGACTGAGATGTGGGACATGCATATCACTGTTTGAACTGACTTGCTATTATCTTTGAACCTGACAATGATTATTGCTACTGTGTCATGATTATGTTTGTAATGATATTGAGGCGTTTTATTTTCTGAGTGATTACACTGTTGTGTTCTAAGCGTTTACATCCATATTGCACTTGTGAACAGGGGGAAAAGAGGTGTATTATATTTTCAAATTTTTATACAGATTCAATGCTTTTACAGTTGACAAACCATTATTTAACGCCACATTCAGGTGCTAGTCGGAACTAGGAAACTCGTTCATTTTAGACTTGCTTACTGGTTGTAGTTATACACATGCCGCGTTCAACCAGTTAGCAAGTTGGACATTTCAGAGTTTCCTAGTGCATTCGGAAAGTACTCAGACCCCTTTACCTTTTCCACATTTTGTTACGTTACAGCCTTATGCTAAAATGGATTTAAAAAATAATAATCCTCATCAATCTACACACAATACCCCATAATGACAAAGCAAAAACAGTTTTTTAGAAATGTTTGCAATTAAAAATAAACTGAAATATAACATTTACGTAAGTATTCAGACCCTTTACTCAGTACTTTGTTGAAGCACCTTTGGCAGTGATTACAGCCTTGAGTCTTCTTGGGTATGACGCTATAAGCTTGGCACACCTGTATTTGGGGAGTTTCTCCCATTCTTCTCTGCAGGTCCTCTCAAGCTCTGTCAGGTTGGATGGGGAGCGTCACTGCACAGCTATTTTCAGGTCTCTCCAGAGATGTTCGATTGGGTTCAAGTCCGGGCTCTGGCTGGGCCACTCAAGGACATTCAGAGACTTGTCCCGAAGCCACTCCTGCGTTGTCTTGGCTTTGTGCTTAGGGTCGTTGTCCTGTTGGAAGGTGAACCTTTGCTCAGTCTGAGGTCCTGAGCGCTCTGGAGCAGGTTTTCATCAAGGATCTCTCTGTACTTTTCTCTGTTCATCTTTCCCTCGATCCTGACTAATCTCCCAGTCCCTGCCGCTGAAAAACATCCCCACAGCATGATGCTGCCACCCCCATGCTTCACCGTAGGGATGGTGCCAGGTTTCCTCCAGACGTGACGCTTGGCATTCAGGCCAAAGAGTTCAATCTTGATTCCATCAGACCAGAGAATCTTGTTTCTCGGAGCTGGTTGTCCTTCTGGAAGGTTCTCCCATCTCCACAGAGGGACTCTGGAGCTCTGTCACAGTGACCATCGGGTTCTTGGTCACCTCCCTGACCAAGGCCCTTCTCCCCCGATTGCTCAGTTTGGCCGGGCAGCCAGCTCTAGGAAGAGTCTTGGTGGTTCCAAACTTCTTCCATTTAAGAATGATGGTGGCCACTGTGTTCTTGGGGACCTTCAATGCTGCAGAAATTTTTTGGTACCCTTCCCCAGATCTGTGCCTTGACACAATCCTGTCTCGGAGGACAATTCCTTCGACCTCATGGCTTGGTTTTTGCTCTGACATGCACTGTCAATTGTGGGACCTTATATAGACAGGTGTGTGCCTTTCCAAATCATGACCAATCAATTGAATTTACCACAGGTGGACTCCAATCAAGTTGTAGAAACATCTCAAGGATAATCAATGGAAACCGGATGCACCTGAGCTCAATTTCGAGTCTCATAGCAAAGGGTCTGAATATTTATGCAAATAAGGTATGTTTTTTATTTGTAATAAATGTACAAAAAGTTCTACAAACCTGTTTTCGCTTTGTCATTATGGGGTATTGTGTGTAGATTGAGAATGTTATTTTATTTAATCCATTTTAGAATAAGGCTGTAACGTAACAAAAATTTTAAAAAGTGAAGGGGTCTGAATACTTTCTTAATGCACTGTACATGGACAGGAGGGCAGTGTATGAAACAAATGACAACCTACTCATACCAGATCACAGATTTATCAGTGCATTGCTTTATTTGTTTTTACACCTTCTTAATAAACAGACTTACATTTTACACTTCAGACCCTTTTTATATATAATTTGTTTTCTAAAATGATTGCACAATTTCCAAGTAAGGAACTGCCAAAATACTTTGCAAGTGGTCAACCCTCAAGTGAGTAGAGGACTCTAATACTACAAACCACACAAGTTCCATAGCAGCTTTGAAAAATATTATTAGATTATATCCACAGAAATAGGGAAAGTAAGACAGAAAGTGGCGTTTATTTGAACTAAAAACAAAAGCTTTTGGTCAGAAACTAGCACACCACTATCCTACTAACTGGAAGGCAAAGTGCTCAAATAGCAGCATAGTTAGGAAAAGCTTAGGGAATAAGCTACAGCACATGACTAAAAACATCAGTCAAGATTGTGAGACCTTCAGCACCAATACAGTAAAAAATGTATAGACAGAATACATCTTTACACAATGTATTAATGTATCTAACGCCCACCATATCAAACTATTAATTTAATCACTTTAAATCTACAGCTAGGAGGCATGGACCCTCATTTACAGAGTAGATAAGACATTGTCATTGCAGCAACACTGAACAAGCTCCCCTGTCTAGTGTTTCAGAATGTAGATGGTGATGCCACATGCAGCTCGTGCCATTTTGGATTAAAGAGAAATGTGACCAAACGGTGGTGATCTCCTTTCGAGATAGGAAAGTCCTCCAGAGAAATGTTTGTTTCTTATCACATGCTCTCTCTAAAAGTGCAGGGCAGGAAAAAAATGCTGAAGTTATTGCTTTCTTTGTTGAAAAAGGAAAAAACACCACAGCTGTGGAAAGATTCGTGGATGGGTTGTCTCCCCCCTCTGATCTGTACGATACTCAGATAACTTCTAAGGAGTACGTGATAGAAATGGGTTAATAAGATCAAATCAGTGGATTCAGTTCATACTTAGACTTAGAGGCACATACCAAAAAATGATTGAGAGACCTTAGCTATGTAATCAGCTTCAGGGTTCGAATCACACATTGAATATTGAGAGCCCATAACCTCTTGGCGTTGCCCGAAGTAGAAATCTTGGACTTTTGGGGGGCTCATTCGTTCAGGACTCTAGTGTAATATCTACATAGCATAGAGAGTATAGATGAGCTGATGGAGGATGTGGTGATGAGTTCTCACCTGTACTCTGATGGGACTGGATCTCCTCCATGCCTGTCAGAGTTATCAGGGACCTGAATGAACGAATGAATGAACGAACGAACAAATTAATACATTAATGTCCCATAGAAAGAATAGCTTGACGACATACAAGACATCACTTCAGATAACATTATATATTATATCACAGAACATACATCAAACAGACATAAATATACTGTAGATATACAGTACCTCCGTTCTTTGAAGGCCACGACAGGAACTATGTTGTCTTCCACGCCACTCAGACCTAGATTGGACAGCTTGGTCCCCGTCCCGACCCCTAGGTTGATGACCTCTTCTAAAGTGCCGTTGCCGTTCTTCACAGGCTCAGTGTTCTTTTTTGGTTGGGCTTCCTCTGGAGAGGAGGAGTTCCTGTTTGACTTCCCATTCAGGACAGGCTTCTGCATGAAAACAATCATGTCAATTTGTTTAAGGCAAGGGAAAGTTCTGTTTGTTTTGAAAAAAGTAAAATATGGTTCCGAAGGATGGTATTTGGGGCAGGAAAGTGCAAGGGCTTTTTGTTTAGTTTTAAACTAAAGCCACTGTACCTTTGAGATGGATTTCTGCATGAAAGCAATCACATCATGAAAGCAATCACAGCAATTTGGTGAAGGACAAGTTTGTTTTGTTTTTAAAAAACAAAATATGCTTAACAACGGTGGTAATTAACTTTTTTTTTGCTTAAGAGGTTAACTCTGGTACTTGTGGCAGAAAACCTGAGTGCTTCAGGGCAGTGTACTGTTCCTCTGAACTAGGCTGTTGTACTGACTTTTTTATCTTCAGTTGTGGTCTTCCTAGTCCTCCTCATGATCAACTCCAGTCGCTGAAAACAAAAAGAGGTCTGTGAAAAGTCTTGAAAGCTTTCATTTAAACTATCATAACACCCTTATGAAAACAAATGTTTCATAACATAACATTTCACCCTTATAAAAATAATGTTTTTTTTGTGAAACACAACAACAATTACCCCTAACATCCCTCTACCCCATGTATTGAAGTTAAGCTCCACTGTATAAAGATCCTGGGTGCTCCTTGTTGTCAATTCGACACTATCTGGATCCCCAAGATTATCCTAAAAAGCATTTCAGTATGATAAGAATATGACACATAATGACCCTCATGTTTCTTGTAACTGCCTAGAGTTCAGAGTTCACGTCTTCCCTCCATTATCACCTTTTTCCTCTCCTGTCGTTGTTCCTCCTCCTTCTGGAAGTGCTTCTCTCTCTGCAGCCTCTGCTGCTCTGCCTTGTCCCTGGCCTGGGCCTCCTCCTCCTCTCTCTGGGAAAGGACACAGAGAACCAGAGCCATTACGGAACAAGATGCTGCATTATTAACACTGATACAAACTTTATATACTGTACATAAGTGGACGAAGTTGGGCTTCTACTAAAATTGTATTTATAGACTACATCCCTCACCTGTTTCTGGAGGAGAGCAGCTTCCTGCGTGGCTCTGAGGGCTCTCTCCTCCTCTACATGTCTCTGCTCCTCTTCCTCCCTCCTCTTCCTCTCCTCTGCCAGCCACTGGGCCTCAGCCTCGAGCCGTGCTCGTTCCTCTGCCCTCCTGCACTCCAGCTCCTCTCTGCCTCGCCTGTGATGCCACATAACATGCCATAACATAACACGTGCATAACACCACAGCACATCACCATACAAATTAATCTATCCTCTGAACATGTGAAATGCTCCCTTAGACCAGGGTTTTCCAAACTCGTGCACCCCCCCAGGTGCACGTTTTGGTTTTTGCCCTAGCACTACACAGCTGATTCAGATTTTGCTGATGAGTTGGTTAATTGAAACAGCTGTATAGTGCTAGCGCAAAAATGAATCGTGCACCCAAGGGGGCCCCCAGGACCGAGTTTGGGAAACCCTGCTTTAGACTACTGGTGGTCCTCTGTAGCTCAGCTGGTAGAGCACGGCGCTTGTAACGCCAAGGTAGTGGGTTCGATCCCAGGGACCACACATACACAAAAAATGTATGCACGCATGACTGTAAGTCGCTTTGGATAAAAGCGTCTGCTAAATGGCATATTATTTATTATTATTACTACCTTGGCAGGTCCGTCGTAAAAAAAAAAAAAAATCACAACCACATTTTTGACTTTTAAGCAAAAAGATTACTCAACAGGTTTTATTTTTCTACTGGGAAGATGAATGTTGGGTCAGTAGAAGAGAGATGGGAAGATGTAAGGTGCTCCTCCGTCCGTACCTCTCTACCTCCTCCCTGCGCAGGCATTCCTCCTCCTCTCTCTCTCTCTTCAGATGGGCCTCTCTTCTCTTCTCGGCCAGGAGACGTGAGGCCTCCTCTGGATCCATGGTGCCAGCAGAGGACCTGGGGCAGGAGGGGGCTCCAGGAAGGGGGGCTGAGTAGGTGGACATGTCATAAGAGTCCAAATGCACATTGAACCAAATTTCCTGATTGTTTTTTAATGAGTAGAACTGGACTTCCTGCATTGACTGAACTAAAATGGAATTGACCCCACCCTACACTGTACATTATAATATCTGAAATGTATCTAGGGAATTCCAGAAATAAATAGTAGTTGATGGTGCAGTACCTTGCACTTTTAGATGCTGACTATCACCTGTATCGTCCTCAGGTGAGCCTAGGAATGGTTGGACCTGGTCCCATGCTGCTGCTGAGATCCTGATAGGTCGTGAGTTCCCGGGGGAGAGGGTGTGATTGGGGACTGGAGCCCAAGGAGAGATGGTCTGGCTGGGCCGTGAGTTTCCAGGGGAGAGGGTTTGGTTGGAGACTGGAGGACCATCCTCCTCCGGAACAGGGTCCAGTTCCAGCCCAACCTGCTTTGATGGAGGCTGTCTGATCACAGGTTTGTGTCTGATCACAGGTTTACTGAAAAAAAGAAGAGGAGAATACTTTTGTTGAGATAAATAAGCAAACAATATCAATTTACTGGACAGGTTACAAGTATTCTACAAAAGACGTGTGGTTGGTTAAATTATGCACAACAATTCTCAAGAGAGCTCTCACTGTATGAAATAAATTAGGTACATGATAAGTAGTTTGTGTGACACAACATCCAGACATAGTAGCAGACGGACAGTCACATACCGTTCTGGAGAGGGCACTGCATCTCTGCTCTGTGGGTTTGTGGGTAACACTTTCACGGGAGCATTGGTTATGTAAGGCTGCTGTCTGACCGTCCTCTCACTCTCCTTCTGCTGTGCTGCTTTTAACTTAATAATAAATCAACAGCCATGTTACAAGATCATTTTACTGCAGTCTTTTTGGGACTGCAGAAAGACATCAAAGTGATTTAGGCTTATAACCAATAAATGTTGTATCTTAGAAAATGCATAGAAAATTGTGACTCTCTGGTAGAGTATGACAGTGAATATCGTCCAATAATCCAGTTTACATGATGAATGGATAGAATAGAATATAGAGTTTATTGTCTTCCTCCAAGGAAATCATTTCCCACAAGTTCGTACATTACATGGAGGCAAACCAACACCACCATCCCACCAACCCAGTCGACCCAAGCATTTAGCAATCATTGAGGTTCAACTATCTATCTCTATGTTTACAATTACATTTCCAGAAGGTATTACCTGTGATGTTATATAACCTGTGATGTAATATTACCTGTGCCACGATGATGGGTCTGTTGCCGGTACACTCTTAGAAAAAAAGGTTATTCTAGAACCTAAAAGGTTCTTCAGCTGTCCCCATAGGATAACTATTTGAAGAACCCTTTTCAGTTCCATGTTCAGAGGGTTTTACATGGAACCAAAAAGGGTTCTACCTGGAACCAAATAGGGTTCTCCGAATAGGGTTCTCCTCTTTTTCTAAGAGCGTATGGCTGGGACTGGTGGAGGCGGCTACCTGGTAGTTTGCCCGGATGATAGACCGGTAGTCTGCCCGGAGATTTGCCTGGAAGAGTGACTGTGCCCGGTGGTGATCAGGTGGTCCAGACCGGGAGTCTGCCTGGAGGCCTGACTGCACCCAGTGGTGGTCAGGTGGTCCAGACCGGTAGTCTGCCTGGAGGCCTGACTGCACCCAGTGGTGGTCAGGTGGTCCAGAGCGGTGGGGTGATTTGTGAGAGTTGGTGGCAGTGGCAGACATGGAGTGGCATGAAACTGAACGGGGACAAACATGGACAACTGAACCAGTTTGTTTCATTGTTGTGGAGCAATGGGGTGGACGGTTAGCAAGTGATACAGTGAAAGGATGTAAGTGTGCCCAAAAATGGTTGAAAAAGAAGAGGAAAGGAAGCAAAGAGTTAGTAGATCATTTTAATTTGCTTGCTAGCAACGATACTGAGCTTTTCATTTTGGTGGGAAATCTGGTCATGTAAATAAGTAATTACAGTGGGGGGAAAAGTATTTAGTCAGCCACCAATTGTGCAAGTTCTCCCACTTAAAAAGATGAGTGAGGCCTGTAATTTTCATCATTGGTACACGTCAACTATGACAGATAAATTGAGAGAAAAATTTCCAGAAAATCACATTGTAGGATTTTTAATGAATTTATTTGCCAATTATGGTGGAAAATAAGTATTCGGTCACCTACAAACAAGCAAGATTTCTGGCTCTCACAGACCTGTAACTTCTTCTTTAAGAGGCTCCTCTGTCCTCCACTCGTTACCTGTATTAATGGCACCTGTTTGAACTTGTTATCAGTATAAAAGACACCTGTCCACAACCTCAAACAGTCATACTCCAAACTCCACTATGGCCAAGACCAAAGAGCTGTCAAAGGACACCAGAAACAAAATTGTAGACCTGCACCAGGCTGGGAAGACTGAATCTGCAATAGGTAAGCAGCTTGGTTTGAAGAAATCAACTGTGGGAGCAATTATTAGGAAATGGAAGACATACAAGACCACTGATAATCTCCCTCGATCTGGGGCTCCACGCAAGATCTCACCCCGTGGGGTCCAAATGATCACAAGAACGGTGAGCAAAAATCCCAGAACCACACGGGGGACCTAGTGAATGACCTGCAGAGAGCTGGGACCAAAGTAACAAAGCCTACCATCAGTAACACACTACGCCGCCAGGGACTCAAATCCTGCAGTGCCAGACGTTTCCCCCTGCTTAAGCCAGTACATGTCCAGGCCCGTCTGAAGTTTGCTAGAGTGCATTTGGATGATCCAGAAGAGGATTGGGAGAATGTCATATGGTCAGATGAAACCAAAATAGAACTTTTTTGGTAAAAACTCAACTTGTCGTGTTTGGAGGACAAAGAATGCTGAGTTGCATCCAAAGAACAACATACCTACTGTGAAGCATGGGGGTGGAAACATCATGCTTTGGGGCTGTTTTTTCTGCAAAGGAACCAGGACGACTGATCCGTGTAAAGGAAAGAATGAATGGGGCCATGTATCGTGAGATTTTGAGTGAAAACCTCCTTCCATCAGCAAGGGCATTGAAGATGAAACGTCGCTGGGTCTTTCAGCATGACAATGATCCCAAACACACCGCCCGGGCAACGAAGGAGTGGCTTCGTAAGAAGCATTTCAAGGTCCTGGAGTGGCCTAGCCAGTCTCCAGATCTCAACCCCATAGAAAATCTTTGGAGGGAGTTGAAAGTCCGTGTTGCCCAGCGACAGCCCCAAAACATCACTGCTCTAGAGATCTGCATGGAGGAATGGGCCAAAATACCAGCAACAGTGTGTGAAAACCTTGTGAAGACTTACAGAAAATGTTTGACCTGTGTCATTGCCAACAAAGGGTATATAACAAAGTATTGAGAAACTTTTGTTATTGACCAAATACTTATTTTCCACCATAATTTGCTAATAAATTCATTAGAAATCCTACAATGTGATTTTCTGGAAAAAAAATTCTCATTTTGTCTATCATAGTTGACATGTACCTATGATGAAAATTACAGGCCTCTCTCATCTTCTTAAGTGGGAGAACTTGCACAATTGGTGGCTGACTAAATACTTATTTTCCCCACTGTAAGTAAGCATTGTCCAAATCCATATTGGAACGTCAATGCCCCTAAAATCAATTAATTTAACCAAATACACTTTATTGATGCTATGTCCTTTTTCTTGGATTGAGATCTGGTCTTTATAAATGTCTATATACACTGGGTATACCAAACATTAGGAACACCTTCCTAATATTGAGTTGCACCCCCCCTTTTGCCCTCAGAAAAGCCTCAATTCGTCGGGGGCATTGACTCTACAAGGTGTCGAAAGCGTTCCACAGGGATGCTGGCCCATGTTGACTCCAAGTTGGCTGGATGTCCTTTGGGTGGTGGACAAACTGTTGGTGGACAAACTGTTGAGCGTGAAAAACCCAGCAGTGTTCAGTTCTTGACTCAAACCAGTGCGCCTGTCACCTACTATCATTCCCCGTTCAAAGGTACTTAAATCTTTTGTCTTGCCCATTCACCCTCTGAATGGCACATACACAATCCATGTCTCAATTGTCTTAAGGTTTAAAAATCCTTCTTTAACCTGTCTCCTCCCCTTCATCTACACTGATTGAAGTGGATTTAACATGTGGCATCAATAAGGGATCATAGCTTTCACCTGGATTCACCTGGTCAGTCCATGTCATGGAAAGAGCAGGTGTTCCTAATGTTTTGTACAATCAGTGTATAACTGTTACTCTACAGGCCTTTGGAGAGTACCTTCCTCTTCTCTTGACTGACAACTATGACTCCTGCTCCTGGCTAGGTAGGAGCATGTTGGGGTGAGGAGGCGGCAGACCAGAGCCCTCTCCCAGGCAGTCAGGGGGGAGTGGCGAGGAGCTACAGCAGAGCCAAGCATAGTAGAGAAAAGACAATACACAGGGACAGAGAAAATATAGAAAATACAAGAGAGGTATAAAATACAAGATAGAGATATAAAATACAAGACAGAGATATAAAATATAAGACAGAGATATAAAATACAAGACAGAGATATAAAATACAAGACAGAGATATAAAATACAAGACAGAGAAATAAAATACAAGACAGAGATAGAAAATACAAGAGAGATATAAAATACAAGACAGAGAGAGAAAATACAAGACAGAGATATAAAATACAAGACAGAGATATAAAATACAAGAGAGATAGAAAATACAAGACAGAGATATAAAATACAAGACAGAGAAATAAAATACAAGAGAGAGATAGAAAATACAAGAGAGATAGAAAATATAAGACAGAGATAGAAAATACAAGACAGAGAGAGAAAATACAAGACAGAGAGAGAAAATACAAGACAGAGAGAGAAAATACAAGACAGAGATATAAAATACAAGAGAGATATACAGTGAGGGGGAAAAAGTATTTGATCCCCTGCTGATTTTGTATGTTTGCCCACTGACAAAGACATGATCAGTCTATAATTTTAATGGTAGGTTTATTTGAACAGTGAGAGACAGAATAACAACAAAAAAAATCAGAAAAACGCATGTCAAAAATGTTATAAATTGATTTGCATTTTAATGAGGGAAATAAGTATTTGACCCCTCTGCAAAACATGACTTAGTACTTGGTGGCAAAACCCTTGTTGGCAATCACAGAGGTCAGACGTTTCTTGTAGTTGGCCACCAGGTTTGCACACATCTCAGTAGGGATTTTGTTCCACTCCTCTTTGCAGATCTTCTCCAAGTCATTAAGGTTTCGAGGCTGACGTTTGGCAACTCGAACCTTCAGCTCCCTCCACAGATTTTCTATGGGATTAAGGTCTGGAGACTGGCTAGGCCACTCCAGGACCTTAATGTGCTTCTTCTTGAGCCACTCCTTTGTTGCCTTGGCTGTGTGTTTTGGGTCATTGTCATGCTGGAATACCCATCCACGACCCATTTTCAATACCCTGGCTGAGGGAAGGAGGTTCTCACCCAAAATTTGACGGTACATGGCCCTGTCCATCGTCCCTTTGATGCAGTGAAGTTGTCCTGTCCCCTTAGCAGAAAAACACCCCCAAAGCATAATGTTTCCACCTCCATGTTTGACGGTGGGGATGGTGTTCTTGGGGTCATAGGCAGCATTCCTCCTCCTCCAAACACGGCGAGTTGAGTTGATGCCAAAGAGCTCGGTTTTGGTCTCATCTGACCACAACACTTTCACCCAGTTCTCCTCTGAATCATTCAGATGTTCATTGGCAAACTTCAGACGGGACTGTATATGTGCTTTCTTGAGCAGGGGGACCTTGCGGGCGCTGCAGGATTTCAGTCCTTCACGGCGTAGTGTGTTACCAATTGTTTTCTTGGTGACTATGGTCCCAGCTGCCTTGAGATCATTGACAAGATCCTCCCGTGTAGTTCTGGGCTGATTCCTCACCGTTCTCATGATCATTGCAACTCCATGAGGTGAGATCTTGCATGGAGCCCCAGGCCGAGGGAGATTGACAGTTCTTTTGTGTTTCTTCCATTTGCGAATAATCGCACCAACTGTTGTCACCTTCTCACCAAGCTACTTGCCGATGGTTTTGTAGCCCATTCCAGCCTTGTGTAGGTCTACAATCTTGTCCCTGACATCCTTGGAGAGCTCTTTGGTCTTGGCCATGGTGGAGAGTTTGGAATCTGATTGATTGATTGCTTCTGTAGACAGGTGTCTTTTATACAGGTAACAAGCTGAAATTAGGAGCACTCCCTTTAAGAGTGTGCTCCTAATCTCAGCTCGTTACCTGTATAAAAGACACCTGGGAACCATGCATCTTTCTGATTGAGAGGGGGTCAAATACTTATTTCCCTCATTAAAATGAAAATCATTTTTTTGTTTTGTTATTCTGTCTCTCACTGTTCAAATAAACCTACCATTACAATTATAGACTGATCATTTCTTTGTCAGTGGGCAAACATACAAAATCAGCAGGGGATCAAATACTTTTTTCCCTCACTGTAAAATACAAGACAGAGATATAAAATACGACAGAGATATAAAATACAAGAGAGATATACAATTCAAGACAGAGATATTAAATACAAGAGAGATATAAAATACAAGACAGAGATATAAAATACAAGAGAGATATAAAATATAAGACAGTGATAAAAAATGCAAGACAGAGATATCAAATACAAGAGAGATATAAAATACAAGACAGAGATATAAAATACAAGACAGAGATATTAAATACAAGAGAGATATAAAATACAAGACAGAGATATAAAATACAAGACAGAGATATAAAATACAAGAGAGATATAAAATACAAGACAGAGAGAAAATACAAGAGAAATAGAAAATACAAGACAGAGATATAAAATACAAGACAGAGATATAAAATACAAGAGAGATATAAATACACGACCAGAGAGAGAAAATACAAGAGAGATATAAAATACCAGACAGAGATATAAAATAGAAGAGAGATATAAAATACAATAGAGATATAAAATACAAGACAAAGATAGAAAATACAAGAGATATAGAAAATACAAGAGAGATAGAAAATACAGGTAAGAAAGGGTAGGAAATAGGAGGAAAGTTAAGAAAGTGAAGGTTAAAAGAATAAGCTGGGAAATAGGGAGCCATTTGAGACACAGCCTTAATTGATTTACCGCTTTTGTTGTCGGTCTTCCTTCCTCGAGAGCCCTGGCTCAGTCTCTGTTTGGCCCTCTGGCTCTTCTCCAAGGTCTTCTTCACCACAGACTCATAGCGCTCCTTCAGACAACAACAAGCCTCAGTGTCAGAGATGCAGTAGTCTCTTCTCACATCCACTGTATGAGTTTGGCAAGCAAGACTAGTGATACAGTAACTTGGTCCAAGATCCATAACATCGTATTGAGCCTTAAAACCGTTTAGCTTCAAATATGTACACAAAATGTGGAAAACAGTATCTGTTTTCTGGAATTACTAGTGTAGGATTATTTCCTGAGTAATAATTTCATTTATATGGCAGTTATAGACATTGCTGATATGTGGTGAATCTGTGTTACAGGAAATAACTGTGTTTACCTATTTCTTTACATGGTAACGAATTATCTGTTTTCCTATTGGCCAATTCTTTAATTGTGTGGGGTTAAGCTTTATTGATACAGGAAGTGACAGACAGTTCTAGTTCCGGTGGCTGGTGATGTTCAATGTGGTTTGACCATTAAAGCTGCTAAATAGTTATCCGTCTCCATCCAGTCCTTGCTCCTACAGAAGGTCATCCATCCACCTGTACTCAGACCCTCAACTTACACTAGTACATTTTATTTTCTGTGGAAAAACTGCTTATATGTAAAAAGCTGTAAAGCAACACTGATGCCCACAATAGACACCTAATCAGAAGCAACTACTGTTCCATCTGACCCCTCAGGCACAAGAACTCACTGTCTCCTCCTTCATCCTCTGCCTCCTTTTCTCCTCCACGGCAGTGCGCCTCTTCTCCTCTTTCTCTCTCTGCTCCTGCAGCCTCCTCTTCCTCTCCTCCAGCTGCTGCTCATAGAGACACCTGGCCCGCTCCTCTCGAGCCAACCGGCCCAGCTCTCTGGAAACTACATACACATTAAGTGGAGTTTAGTTTGGTTTATTTATTTAACTAAATCATAGGTCCGTGGTTCTCAACCTCCTTTGGTTACAGAGCCCTAAATCACATTTAGCTGTTCATTGTGCCTATGTTCTTATGAGTCTTCCCAATTACCCCCTGGGTACAGGCCAGGTACCCCCTGGGTATAGGCCAGTTACCCCCTGGGTACAGGCCAGGTACCCCCTGGGTACAGGCCAGGTACCCCCTGGGTATAGGCCAGGTACCCCCTGGGTACAGGCCAGGTACCCCCAGGGTACAGGCCAGGTACCCCCTGGGTACAGGCCAGGTACCCCCTGGGTACAGGCCAGGTACCCCCTGGGTATAGGCCAGGTACCCCCTGGGTATAGGCCAGGTACCCCCTGGGTACGGGCCAGGTACCCCCTGGGTACGGGCCAGGTACCCCCTGGGTATAGGCCAGGTACCCAGAAGGCCAGGTACCCCCTGGGTACGGGCCAGGTACCCCCAGAGTACAGGCCAGGTACCCCCAGGGTACAGGCCAGGTACCCCCTGGGTACAGGCCAGGTACCCCCTGGGTATAGGCCAGGTACCCCCTGGGTACAGGCCAGGTACCCCCTGGGTATAGGCCAGGTACCCCCTGGGTATAGGCCAGGTACCGCCTGGGGGGACTAGTACCTCAGGTTGAGAACCACCATCATCATGGGTGGTGGCTACATACTAAGCTGTTTTTTAAGCTCCTCCCTCCGCTCAAGAGCTGTCCTTCGCTTCTCCTCCTTCTCTCTCTGCTCCTGCAGCCTCCTCTTCCTCTCCTCCAGCCGCTGCTCATAGAGACGCCTGGCCCGCTCCTCCCGAGCCAACCAGCTCAGCTCTCTGGACACTGCAAACACATTGTGGGACTTAGTAGCCACCAAAATTCTACCCTGTTACCAGATCTTTGTGCAGTATAGATAACTCCTAATAAACTAATTTGGCATGACAGTGACCATGGGAGCTGGCAAGAAGAAAGCACAAATAGATCTGGGACCAGGCTACCAAAATACTTCAGAGGAATTACTAAAATAAGTGACTGACATTTGAGTGGTCTCATAGGTGTATTAGATGTAGGGTCATCATGTGTGGCTACACATACCAAGCTGATTCTCCTGCTCCTCCCTCCGCTCCTTCGCTAGTCTCAGCCTCTCATCAACCTTCAGCGCCTGTGGCCCTGGAATATTAGAAAAGATGTACCATTCACTCTACGTCACGGTACATACAGTATGGGTTGGTGACATCAGTGATCAACATCAGTGATGATGACAGGGGATTTAAGATGGGTTGACTGTAGCTAGCTGCTCCATAAACTCAATTTCATTCAGTCTGGCCAGAATAACATTAGGTTAACAATTGGGGGACATTTTTTAAGTTTCAATAAAGAGTTAAGACAATAAATAACATTGGAAAGGTTTGTATGAAGGCACAATGACAGCTTATACTCAAACTGTTCCATGATAATAAAGCATGAAATTCATGTTTTGATAACAGTGGTGAACCTCAGAGGAAGAGAACTCATGATGACTGACCCACAAAGAACAAACAGTACCCCAGGCACAGAGAGAGAGAGAGACAGATAGAGATACACTTAGAAAAAAAAGGTGCTATCTAGAAACTGAAAGGGTTCTTTGGCTGGCCCCATAGGAGAACCCTTTGAATAACCTTTTATGGTTCCAGGTAGAACCCTTTTGGGTTCCATCTAGAACCCTTTCCACAGAGGGTTCTACATGGAACCCAAAAGCGTTCTACCTGGAACCAAAAAGCGTTCTACCTGGAATCAAAAATGTTTGTCCTATGGAGACAGCCGAAGAACCCCTATGGAATACTTTTTTTCTCAGTGTAGAGATAGAGAGGGAGAGGGAGAGCACTGGTGTAAGACCTGCTGGGTTTCCAGGACTGGTTGTGTTGTTACTGATCACAGCTGATTTGATGGAGGCAGGGACACAGATGACTGCTCTTCTCTTCTCTGAATTATTGGGCTTTATGTCTTCATTGCCTTTTTCTGGTATGAAAGAAAGAATTAAAGAGAACATCATGTTCAGGTCTCTCTGACATTCAGCTGACAAAAAATGACTCTTATTTAGTCAGGATCATTGTGAGATGTTATAAGACATTATAAGGTGGACTTATAGTTCATGACAGGTTTTACATTATAACAGCATCATTATGGTTTATACCTGCTGGCAAAATCTGAGACACAACCTTAGACAAATATGTCTTAGAATCAGATAGGTCATATCGTTCCAGTTTCTAGAAAATCTACTGGTTGTACTTGATACAGGCCTTAAGCCATGACAGCCTCTAGCCTTATCAACATGTTGATAAGATAACAGACCAGTGATAAGTCTCAACATGTTGATAAGATAACAGACCAGTGATAAGTCTCAACATGTTGATAAGATAACAGACCAGTGATAAGTCTCAACATGTTGATAAGATAACAGACCAGTGATAAGTCTCAACATGTTGATAAGATAACAGACCGGTGATAAGTCTCAACATGTTGATAAGATAACAGACCAGTTATAAGTCTCAACATGTTGATAAGATAACAGACCAGTGATAAGTCTCAACATGTTGATAAGATAACAGACCAGTAATAAGTCTCAACATGTTGATAAGATAACAGACCGGTGATAAGTCTCAACATGTTGATAAGATAACAGACCGGTGATAAGTCTCAACATGTTGATAAGATAACACACCAGTGATAAGTCTCAACATGTTGATAAGATAACAGACCAGTGATAAGTATCAACATGTTGATAAGATAACAGACCAGTGATAAGTCTCAACATGTTGATAAGATAACAGACCAGTGATAAGTATCAACATGTTGATAAGATAACAGACCAGTGATAAGTCTCAACATGTTGATAAGATAACAGACCAGTGATAAGTCTCAACATGTTGATAAGATAACAGACCAGTGATAAGTCTCAACATGTTGATAAGATAACAGACCGGTGATAAGTCTCAACATGTTGATAAGATAACAGACCAGTGATAAGTCTCAACATGTTGATAAGATAGCAGACCAGTGATAAGTCTCAACATGTTGATAAGATAACAGACCAGTGATAAGTCTCAACATGTTGATAAGATAACAGACCAGTGATAAGTCTCAACATGTTGATAAGATAACAGACCAGTGATAAGTATCAACATGTTGATAAGATAACAGACCAGTGATAAGTCTCAACATGTTGATAAGATAACAGACCAGTGATAAGTCTCAACATGTTGATAAGATAACAGACCGGTGATAAGCCTCAACATGTTGGTGCAAGAGACGTACATAAGAAAGTATATTTCTTTTGCTTGAGACAGACACACGAAAATGATCTTCCCTGACACTCAATGTTATAATAATGGATGTTATAATAATGGATGTTATAATAATGGATGTTTTAATAATGGATATTATAATAATGGGCTTCAGTCTTATGATGCGTGTTGATGTTTACCACAGCAGAGAAAGAGTGTGATTCAATAAGCTACTTCATTACCTCACTGTTTACAAAACAAAATGGCAGTAGAGAATATGATGAAAGTCTATCTACAGATATGAGGCAATATCAGATCATCTGATCCATTGGTACATGTCAGGCAGACATTCTACGGAATAAATCTAAGGTAAGATAACTTTATTATGTGGCCTAGATACATGATGGTTATATAAACAAATAAAGAGAGTCGCACACTCTATGTATAAACTCCCAGTCATTTATTGGATGAGAAACCACCTAGTTTACCCAATCAATTACTGGGAGATATAGATAGAGTGTGCAACTCTCTTCATTTGTTTTTACAGTTTATTCTCCGTTGGTCAGCACCTCTACACTAAATAATGTTCTCTGGGTGTGTGCCAGCTCATGCTTTTACTAGATACATGATGGAACATATCCTCACTGATGATGAACTAGAGAGGCTGATTCTGTCTGATTCTGCTTTAGACAGCCTGCCCTGTATATAAACACAGTAAACAGCACGGCAAAGCTACGATACCAACCTCACGTCAATGACCTCCATGTCATTCTATAAACACAGTGAACACCCCACAGCAAAGCTATCATCCTCACCATAGCAAAGCTACAGCTACCCACCACCCTGTACCCCCTGCAGTAAGAAACAACCATATCAACGCTACAGTACTCACCTCCCTGTCTCCCGGCTCTGCTGTCCTTTTTCTGGTTGTCTTGAGTATCTCTGGTAGAAACACCCTTTCTGTCTTCTTGGGGTGCTGTCTTCTTGCTGGGGGTCTCTCTCTGTTCCTTCTTCTGTATCACGGCCATGTTACTGCTAGGCACTGAGCAGGGCATACCACAGCTCTGCCACACAACACACTCTCCTCCTCCTCCTCCTCCTCCTCCTCCTCCTCCTCTTCCTCTCCTCCTTTTATATTTCTATTTCCAGATGCCTGTACTGTTCTGTATGTCCTCCTGGTCCCCTGTGCTCACTGTGCCGCTGACCGACTGCCTCTTGCTCATCTGCGCATTTCAAGCGAATAGAAGAGAAAAGGGAGTAAAAAGCAATTTGGGGTAAACTGATAAAACCAGCTGTCTTGCTGCAGTTCTGGGCTGGCTAGATCCTGCATCCAGATCCAGTGAAGTGGAAAGCACTGATGTGCACAATCCAAATAACACAGTTAAATCTGTGAGAATATAAAACACATTTCTCTTTCCCAGTTCCTATCAGGGTCCTTTACAAGCTAGATTAGAAACATGGATGTTCTACGGCATACTGAGAAGCTCTATCCTCCTCTCTCTCTCTGTGGCTCGCTGCTGTACTGAAACGGCTACTTCCCTTTTAAATGTCTCTCACAGCTCACAGACCCTGGAGTACTACTCTGCTCTCTTTAGCTACTGAGTGTCACGTACTGCAGTTGTGTCACTTTAATTATACCCACCCCACTACCACACTACACAATGCTGAATGCAAGCAGCCAGTCTGAGTCCCAAATGGCACCCAATTCCCTATGTAGTTCACTACATTTTACCTGGGCCCATAGGGCTCTGGTCAGCACTATTGTACTATATAGGGAATAGGGTGCCATTTTGGGCCAGAGCAAGCTAAATGGATAAGAAATATTCAGTGCAGGAGAAATAGGGGACGGAGGGAAAGAGGGAGGCAAAGACAGTCACTGGCAGGCAAACTAATCTATCTGGCCTTGTTCTGTGAATCGTTGCCAGGACAACAGTGGTACAGTGCTGTACTGTATGCCTTTGTGGCATCCTATTCCCTATACAGTGCACTGTAGGTCTCTGGGCTCACCCGTAGGGCTCTGGTCAAAAGTAGTGCACTACATAGGGAATAGGGTGCCATTTGGGACGTAGCCTATACAACAGAATGACATGATGGACATTAACTCACTCTGTCTCCAGTAAGAATCTGAGACAAGGGATGGAGGGATATTTATACCCTGCAATCCCACAATGCTTCACTCTAGTCTGGGTGAGTCACTGACATCATCAGCCACTAGATGGAGGTCTTTCCTTATTGGCTAGTGATTGGCTAGGCTCAAACCCAGCAATTCTAGAGAAGAATAGTGAATTTGATGACTGGAAGCCAGCGAGAGAGACTACACGACAGTAGCTTAGCTTTCAGCCTCTAGGACAGTAGCTTAGCATTTAGCCTCTAGGATAGTAGCTTAGAATTTAGCCTCTAGGACAGTAGCTTAGCGTTCAGCCTCTAGGACAGTAGCTTAGCATTTAGACTCTAGGACATTAGTTTAGCATTTAGCCTCTAGGACAGTAGCTTAGCATTTAGCCTGAAGGACAGGAGCTTAGCTTTCACCCTCCTTACATCCAGGGGGATGTTTCAATACTCTACTTTGGTTTCCTTTCTTCGTTTCCTTTCTTTCACAATCACTGATTAAAGGACTGGATAAGATCCCTCTTATGTCATGCAGGATCAGTCATCATGGAGGAAAGGAATCAATCTCAATTGAGGTATCCATTTATCTTGTTCCATCTGGACCGTGGACCGTTGTCCCACTCCTCTTCAATGGCTGTGCAAAGTTGCTGGATATTGGCGGGAACTGGAACACGCTGTCGTACAAGTCGATCCAGAGCATCCCAAACATGCTCAATGGGTGACATGTCTGGTGAGTATGCAGGCCATGGAAGAACTGGAACATTTTCAGCTTCCAGGAATTGTGTCCTGATGGCAGCGGATGAATGGCACGACAATGGGCCTCAGGATCTCGTCACGGTATCTCTGTGCATTCAAATTGCCATCGATAAAATGCAATTGTGTTGGTTGTCCGTATCTTATGCCTGCCCATACCATAACCCCACCCCCACCATGGGGCACTCTGTTCACAATGTTAACATCAGCAAACCGCTTGCCCACACGACGCCAAACACGCTGTCTGACATCTGCCCGGTACAGTTGAAACCGTGATTCATCCGTGAAGAGCACACTTCTCCAACGTGCCAGTGGCCATTGAAGGTGAGCATTTGCCCACTGAAGACGGTTACGATGCCGAACTGCAGTCAGGTCAAGACCCTGGTGAGGACAACGAGCATGCAGATGAGCTTCCCTGAGACGGTTTCTGACAGTTTATGCAAAAATTATTCAGTTGTGCAAACCCACAGTTTCATCAGCTGTCCAGGTGGCTGGTCTCAGACAGTCCCGCAGGTGAAGAAGCCGGATGTGGAGGTCGTGGCTGGCGTGGTTACACGTGGTCTGCGGTTGTGAGGCCGGTTGGATGTACTGCCAAATTCTCGAAAACGACATTGGAGGCGGTTTATGGTAGAGAAATGAACATTCAATTCTCTGGCAACAGCTCTGGTGGACATTCCTGCAGTCAGCATGCCAATTGCACGCTCCCTCAAAACTTCAGACATCTGTGGCATTGTGTTGTGTGACAAAACTGCACATTCTAGAGTGGCCTTTTATTGTCCCCAGCACAAGGTGCACCTGTGTAATGATCATGCAGTTTAATCAGCCACACCTGTCAGGTGGCAAAGGAGAAATGCTCACTAACAAGGATGCAAACAAATTTGTGCACAACATTTTAGATAAATAGGCTTTTTGTGTGTATGGAATATTTCTGGAATGTTTTATTTCAGCTCATGAATCATGGGACCAACACTTTACATGTTGCATTTATATTTTTATTCAGTGTAAATGCAGGGCCGTGCACAGACCTTTCATGGGGCAGGTGCTCAAAATGAAAGGGGGCAGGTATTTCTGCAAGAACACACTCACTCACCACAAACTGTAAGCAAGCTAGTTACAGTGACTCATAAAGATATGATTGAATTTGGGAAAATTGATTGATCATCCTTGAGATGTTTCTACAACTTGATTGGAGTCCACCTGTGGTAAATTCAATTGATTGGACATGATTTGGAAAGGCACACACCTGTCTACATAAGGTCCCACAGTTGACAGTGCATGTCAGATCAAAATATGGCTGTAACGTAACAAAATGTGGAAAAAGTCAAGGGGTCTGAATACTTTCCGAATGCACTGAATGTCTTTTTTGTAGCATTGTACAGATAAGCCGGAGTCAGACCTAACTCAAATTGAAATATCTGGTTGTGTCATTATGACTTTTGAGAATCAGTTATGACACACTGAACTTATATCATTTGAACACGAAGACAAAAGGGTTGAATAAAGACAGATTGGATCCTGAAAAATAACTGCCGCAATAACTGGTGAGTAGGTTTTTGTTCATTGACTGCAAATGAGCATTTGACAGTGTGCAGGTATTGTCTTGATTTAAAAAAATAAAATAACTAATGACTCATGGCATGCTAACTTCAATCATCTCCAAACTGCATACAAAGAAAAACTGGTATTAATGAATTCATCTGACTCTGGGTAAGTGGAAAAACTTCCAAGAATCTCCAAGAATTTCTCAGTATCACTTTAAAAATGAACACCCCATAACAGGGTTGGGGTCAATTTCAATTGAATAAATTGAAGATGTTAAAGGGATAGTTCACTTTTTTACACCTTTTTAAAAAAAACACTAAGTGGGTCATGGGGGCAATTAGACAAAGTTCAATGTTTGTGGCCAAATCCCTTGAAGTTAATAGTGGTTATTTAAATAACTCTGAACCATGGATTACAGTTTCTCCTGGTCCATCGACTACCTTCAGGGTAAGGAACCATCTGACTGGCTATAAACTGTAAAATTAATTGAATTTATAAATCAATCATTGCACATAGGGCATTAATAGTCATGGATTTCTTATTAAACTGAATCTGATAAGCTTTTCACATAAACGTTTTTTCATCAAATAAAAAAAAGTGTATTTATGAGCCCAAACCCAACCCTAACTGTACTATGTGCTCTTTATGTTCTATTTGTAGCTTTCTCCCCACATCGTGAAGTGCTTCCCAGGTGCAACAAAGGGACAAGTGGGAACGGCTTAAAACAGTAAAATGGTTGAATGGAGAAGCGATGAGAGTAAAAAATATATATGAATTAAATTACGTTTTTTCTGTTTTGTGTCCTTTGTTCTAATGTTTTATTACCATGACTACAAATATCACTGAAATAATACTTCGGTAACATACACTACCAGTCAAAAGTTTGGACACACCTACTCATTCAAGGGTTTTTCTTTATTAGTAAAACATTTTACATTATAGAATAATAGTGAAGACATCAAAACTATGAAATAACACATATATAATCATGTAGTAACCAAAAAACTGTTAAACAATCAAAATATATTTTGTATTTGAGATTCTTCAAATAGCCACCCTTTGCCTTGATGACAGCTTTGCACACTCTTTGCATTCTCTCAACCAGCTTCATGAGGTAGTCACCTGGAATGTATTTCAATGAACAGGTGTGCCTTGTTCATTTGTGGAATTTCTTTCCTTCTTAATGCGTTTGAGCCAATCAGTTGTGTTGTGACAAGGTAGGCGGTGTATACAGAAGATAGCCCTATTAGGTAAAAGACCAAGTCCATATTATGGCAAGAACAGCTAAAATAAGCAAAGAGAAACGACAGTCCATCATTCAAATCAAATTAAATCAAATCAAATTGTATTTGTCACATGCGCCGAATACAACAGGTGTAGACCTTACAGTGAAATGCCTACTTACAAGCCCTTAACCAAAAATGCAGTTTTAAGAAAGAATACCAAAAGAAAATCACAAAAAAATACAATATAAAATAATACTAAATAAAAGTAACAAATAATTAAAGAGCAGCAGTAAAAATAAAAATAGCGAGGCTATATACAGGGGGTACTGGTACCGAGTCAATGTGCGGGGGCACCGGTTAGTCGAGGTAATTGAGGTAATATGTATATGTAGGTAGAGTTATTAAAGTGACTACGCATAGATAATAAACAGAGAGTAGCAGCAACGTAAAAGGGGGGGGCAATGCAAATAGTCTGGTAGCCATTTGATCACATTTTCAGGAGTCTTATGGCTTGGGGTTAGAAGCTGTTTAGAAGCCACTTGGACCTAGACTTGGCGCTCCAGTACCGCTTGCCGTGCAGTAGAAGAGAGAACAGTCTATGACTAGGGTGGCTGGAGTCTTTGACAATTCTTACACCGCCTGGTATAGAGGTCCTGGATGGCAGCAAGCTTGGCCCCAGTGATGTACTGGGCCGTACGCACTACCCTCTGTAGTGCCTTGTGGTTGGAGGCTGAGCAGTTGCCATACCAGGCAGTGATGCAACCAGTCAGGATGCTCTCGATGGTGCAGCTGTATAACCTTTTGAGGATCTGAGGAGCCATGCCAAATTTGTCAGTCTCCTTAGGGGGAATAGGTTTTGTTGGGCCCTCTTCACGACTGTCTTGGTGTGCTTGGACCATGTTAGTTTGTTGGTGATGTGGACACCAAGGAACTTGAAGCTCTCAACCTGCTCCACTACAGCCCTGTAGATGAGAATGGGGGCGTGCCCGGTCCTCTTCTTTTTCCTGTAGTCCACAATCATCTCCTTTGTCTTGATCACGTTGAGGGAGAGGTTGTTGACCTGGCAACACACGGCCAGGTCTCTGACCTCCTCCCTATAGGCTGTCTCGTCGTTGTCGGTGATCAGGCCTACCACTGTCAGCAAACTTAATGATGGTGTTGGAGTCATGCCTGGCCATGCAGTCATGAGTGAACAGGGAGTACAGGATGGGAATGAGCACGCACCCCTGAGGGGGCCTCGTGTTGAGGATCAGCGTGGTAGATGTGTTGTTACCTACCCTTCCCACCTGGGGGCGGCCCGTCAGGAAGTCCAGGATCCAGTTGCAGAGGGAGGTGTTTAGTCCCAGGGTCCTTAGCTTAATGATGAGCTTTGAGGGCACTATGGTGTTGAACGCTGAGCTGTAGTCAATGAATAGCATTCTCACATAGGTGTTCGTTTTGTCCAGGTGTGAAAGGGCAGTGTGGAGCGCAATAGAGATTGCATCATCTGTGGATCTTTTGGGGCGGTATGCAAATTGAGTGCGTCTAGGGTTTCTTGGATAATGGTGTTGATGTGAGCCATGACCAGCCTTTCAAAGCACTTCATGGCTACAGACGTGAGTGCTACGGGTCGGTAGTCATTTAGGTAGGTTACCTTAGTGTTCTTGGGCACAGGGACTATGGTGGTCTGCTTGAAACATGTTGGTATTACAGACTCAGACAGGGAGAGGTTGAAAATGTCAGTGAAGACACTTGCCAGTTGGTCAGCGCATGCTCGGAGTACACGTCCTGGTAATCCATCTGGCCATGAGGCCTTGTGAATGTTGACCTGTTTAAAGGTCTTACTCACATCGGCTATGGAGAGCGTGATCACACAGTCGTCCGAAACAGCTGATGCTCTCATGCATGTTTCAGTGTTACTCGAAGCGAGCATAGAATACATTTAGCTCGTCTGGTAGGCTCTTGTCACTGGGCAGTTTGCGGCTGTGCTTCCCTTTTTAGTCTCTAATAGTTTGCAAGCCCTGCCACATCCGATGAGCGTCGGAGCCTGTGTGGTACGATTCGATCTTAGTCCTGTATTGACGCTTTGCCTGTTTGATGGTTCGTCGGAGGGCATAGCAGGATTTCTTATAAGCTTCCAGGTTAGAGTCCCGCTCCTTGAAAGCGGCGGCTCTACCCTTTAGCTCAGTGCGGATGTTGCCATGGCTTCTGGTTGGGCTATGTACATGCAGTCACAGTGGGGACGACGTCATTGATGCACTTATTTATGAAGCCAGTGACTAATGTGGTGTACTCCTCAATGCCATCGGAAGAATCCCGGAACATATTCAAGTCTGTGCTAGCAAAACAGTCCTGTAGCTTAGCATCTGCTTCATCTGACCACTTTTTTATTGACCGAGTCACTGGTGCTTCCTGCTTTAGTTTTTGCTTGTAAGCAGGAATCAGGATGATAGAATTATGGTCAGATTTGCCAAATGGAGGGCGAGGGAGAGCTTTGTACGCATCTCTGTGTGTGGAGTAAAGGTGGTCTAGAGGTTTTTTCCCTCTGGTTGCACATTTAACATGCTGGTAGAAATGAGGTAAAACGCATTTAAGTTTCCCTGCATTAAAGTCCCCGGCCACTAGGAGCACCGCCTCTGGATGAGCGTTTTCCTGTTTGCTTATGGCCGTATACAGTTCATTGAGTGCGGTCTTAGTGCCAGCATCGGTTTGTGGTGGTAAATAAACAGCTACGAAGAATATAGATGAAAACTCTCTCTGTAAATAGTGTGGTCTACAGCTTATCATGAGATACTCTACCTCAGGCGAGCAAAACCTTGAGACTTCCTTAGATATCGTGCACCAGCTGTTGTTTACAAATAAAAATAGACCGCCACCCCTTGTCTTACCAGAGGCTGCTGTTCTATCCTGCCGATACAGTGTATAACCCGCCAGCTGTATGTTATTCATGTCTTCGTTCAGCCACGACTCGGTGAAACATAAGATATTACAGTTTTTAATGTCCCGTTGGTAGGATATTCATGCCTGTAGTTCGTCCACTTTATTATCAAGTGATTGTAAGTTGGCCAATAGTATCGATGGCAAATGCAGAATAGCCACTCGTCGCTTGCTCCTTACCAAGCACCCCAATCTCCTTCCGCAATATCTCCTTTTCTTTCTACTGCGAATGACAGGGTTGAGGGCCCTGTCGGGTGTCTGGAGCAAATCCCTCTCGTCCGACTCAACATCATCTGTTCAGAGGGGACTGTGTGAATCAGGCCTTCATGGTCGAATTGCTGCAAAGAAACCACTACTAAAGGACACCAATAAGAAGAAGAGACCTGCTTGGGACAAGAAACATGAGCAATGGACATTAGACCGGTGGAAATGTGTCCTTTGGTCTGGAGTCTAAATTGGAGATTTTTGGTTCAAACCGCTGTGTCTTTGTGAGACGCGGTGTGGGTGAACGGATGATCTCTGCATGTGTAGTTCCCACCGTAAAGCATGGAGGAGGAGTTGTTATGGTGTGGGGGTGCATTGCTGGTGACACTGTCTGTTATTTATTTAGAATTCAAGGCACACTTAACCAGCATGGCTACCACAGCATTCTGCAGCAATATGCCATCCCATCTGGTTTGGGCTTAGTTGGACTATCATTTGTTTTTCAACAGGACAATGACCCAACACACCTCCAGGCTGTGTAAGGGCTATTTTACCAAGGAGAGTGATGGAGTGCTGCATCAGATGACCTGGCCTCCACAATCCCCCGACCTCAACCCAATTGACAAGTGCTCAGCATATGTGGGAACTCTTTCAAGATTGTTGGAAAAGCATTCCAGGTGAAGCTGGCTGAGAGAATACCAAGAGTGTGCAAAGCTGTCATCAAGGCAATTTGAAGAATATAAAATATAAAATCTATTTTGATTTGTTTAACACTTCTGTCACGGATTCTGCCGAGGCTGCTCCTCCTCCTGGTTCGGGCAGGCTTCGGCGTTCGTCGTCCCCGGAGTACTAGCTGCCACCGTTGAATGTTTCTATGTGTGATTGCTTTTGTCTGTCTGTCACACCTGTGTCCGTTGTGTCTGATTACGTGTTCTATAAGTTGCCTGTGTTGTATTGGTTAGGTTGTGTGTTGTTTTCCGCCTGTCCGTAGTGCTGCGTGTTTTGTATTTGTTTTCTTGTTTGTTTGTTATACGCATGGTTTGCGTATTGCTCGCCTCGGTTTTGTTGTTGAGGCCGTTTACTGTATTTTTGCCCAGTGGTTTTCACAGTAAACTTTGTTGGACTAAACTTCGGTGTCCTGCGCCTGACTTCCACGCTCCATACACCTCAGCCCTTGACAGAACAACACACCTCGTTCAATCTTCTCAGGACTTTAAAGGGCCCCACAAACCGCCGACCCAGCTTCCGGCAGGGCAGGCAGAGGGGCAGGTTTCGAGTCGAGAGCCAGACTCGATCTCCCGGTGCGTATACCGGTCCCTCACTGCGGTGGCGATCAGCGCTCGCCTTTTGTTGACGGATGGCCCGCTGCAGATGGACATGGGCAGCGTCCCACGTCTCCTCCGAGCGCCGAATCCACTCATCCACCGCAGGGGCCTCGATCTGGCTCTCGTGCCATGGTGCCAGGACCGGCTGATAACCTAAAACACACTGGAAAGGTGTTAAATTGGTGGAGGAGTGGCGGAGAGAGTTCTGGGCCATCTCTGCCCAGGGGATATACCTAGACCACTCCTCCGGCCGGTCCTGGCAATAGGACCTCAGAAACCTACCCACATCCTGGTTGACTCCTTCAACCTGCCCATTGCTTTCTGGGTGGTACCCCGAGGTAAGGCTCACCGAGACCCCCAAGCGTTCCATGAATGCCCCCCAGACTCTGGAGGTGAACTGGGGACCTCGGTCAGACACTATATCCTCGGGGACCCCATAGTGCCGGAACACGTGGGTAAATAGGGCCTCAGCGGTCTGTAGGGCAGTAGGGAGACCCGGCATTGGGAGGAGACGACAGGCCTTGGGAAAACCGATCCACAACGACCAAAATGGTGGTATTCCCCTGGGAGGGGGGTAGGTCGGTCACAAAATCCACCGAGAGGTGGGACCATGGTCGTTGTGGAACGGGCAGGGGATGTAACTTTCCCCTGGGCAAATGTCTAGGCGCCTTACACTGGGCGCACACCGAGCAGGAGGAGACATAAACCCTCACATCCCTAGCTAACGTTGGCCACCAGTATTTCACGCTAAGGCAGTGCACTGTCCGGCCAATACCTGGATGTCCAGAGGAGGGTGATGTATGAGCCCAATAAATAAGGCGATCACGAACCTCGAGCGGAACGTACGTCCGCCCTACCGGACACTCGGGGGAGTAGGGTCGGTACGCAGTGCCCGCTCGATCTCCGCATCGACCTCCCACACCACCGGAGCCACCAGACAAGACTCCGGCAGTATGGGAGTAGGCTCAATGGACCTCTCCTCTGTGTCATACCGCCGGGACAGGGCGTCTGCCTTACCGTTCTGGGACCCTGGGATGTATGTGATCTTAAAAACAAACCGGGTCAGGAACATGTTCCACCTAGCCTGACGAGGGTTCAATCTCCTAGCTGCCCGGATGTACTCCAGGTTACGGTGATCAGTCAGAATGAGGAAAGGGTGTTGAGCCCCCTCAAGCCAATGCCTCCACACCTTTAGGGCCTGGACTACAGCTAACAGCTCCCTGTCCCCAACGTCATAATTACGCTCCGCCGAGCTGAGCTTCTTAGAGTAGAACGCACAGGGGCGGAGCTTAGGTGGCGTGCCGGACCGTTGCGACAGGACTGCCCCTATGCCGGCCTCGGACGCGTCTACCTCTACTTGGAATGGTAAAGAGGGATCCGGATGCGCCAGCACCGGGGCCGAGGTGAACAGGTTCTTCAGTTTGACAAATGCCCTGTCCGCCTCAGCTGACCACTGCAAACGAACCGGACCCCCTTTAGCAGGGACGTAATGGGAGCTGCAACCTGTCCAAAGCCCCGGATAAACCTCCGGTAGTAATTAGCAAAACCCAAGAACTGCTGCACCTCTTTTACAGTGGTTGGAGTTTGCCAATTACGCACGGCCGACACACGGTCTACCTCTATCTCCCACACCAGACGCGGACAACCGATAACCCAAAAAGGAGACGGACTCCTGGAAGAACAGGCATTTCTCTGCCTTGACATACAAGTCATGCTCCAACAGTCTTCTCAACACTCGGCGCACCAGGGCTACATGCTCGGCTCGTGTAGAAGAGTACACTAGGATGTCGTCGATGTATACTACCACACCCTGCCCATGCATGTCCCGGAAAATCTCATCAACAAAGGATTGGAAGACTGAAGGAGCATTCATTAACCCGTAAGGCATGACGAGATACTCGTAATGACCCGAGGTGGTGCTAAATGCAGTTTTCCATTCATCCCCCTCCCTAATGCGCACCAGATTGTACGCGCTCCTGAGATCCAACTTTGTGAAGAACCGCGCTCCGCATAATGATTCTGTCATAGTCGCAATCAGTGGAAGAGGGTAACTGTACTTAACCGTGATCTGATTGAGACTACGGTAATCAATACACGGGCGCAAACCCCCGTCCTTCTTCTTCACAAAGAAGAAACTTGGTGAAACCGGGGAAGTGGAGGACCGTATGTATCCCTGTGCCAAGGACTCGGCTATGTAAGTCTCCATAGCCGCTGTCTCCTCTTGAGACAGGGGATACACACGGCTCCGCGGAAGTGCCGCTCCTGTTTGGAGATTTATCGCACAATCCCCCTGTCTATGAGGTGGTAGCCGTGTTGCCCTCGTTTTGCTGAACACAAGTGCTAAATCCTCATACTCAGGGGGAATGCGCATTGCGGGCACTTGGTTCGGACTCTCTACCGAGGTCGCCCCTAAGGAAACACCTAGACATCTCCCTACACACTGGGCAGACCACTCCATAAGAGCCCTCTGTTGCCACGCAATGGTAGGATCATGGGCGCTTAACCAGGGAAGCCCCAACACCACGGGATACGCAGGAGAGTCAATCAGATAAAACTGAATGATCTCCTCATGACCCCCCTGCATCGTCATCTTAAGTGGTGCTGTGACTTCTCTGATCAGCCCCGACCCCAACGGCCGGCTGTCTAGGGCGTGAACAGGAAAGGGGGCTTCTACCGGCCGAAGGGGAATTCCTAACCTAATACAAAATGCACAATCAACAAAATTCCCAGCTGCGCCTGAATCTACTAGCGCCTTATGCTGGGAATGAGGTGCCACCTGTGGAAATCTCACAGGTATACTCATGTGACCAACAGAGAGCTCTGGGTAAGTGGGGCGCCTACTCACCTGAAATGACTCCCCCAGTGCGTGACCTGTTGTCCACTCTCCCAGGAGACCCTCCCCAGCACCTGGCCGCGGTGTGTCCTCCACGGCCACAGTTGGTGCAGGGGATGGCCCCCTCGGGTTCTCTCTCCTCCTCTCTCTAGCGCCAGCACCCCCGAGCCCATGGGAATCGGCTCGGAGGTGCTGGAGGGTGGAATGGACGACCCCCACTCGGGACGTCCGTGGGTAGCCAGCAGGGTGTCGAGCCGGATGGAGATGTCCACCAACTGGTCGAAGGCTAGGTTGGTGTCCCTGTAGGCCAGCTCACGACGAACGTCCTCTCGTAGGCTACACCGGTAATGGTCGATGAGGGCCCTCGCATTCCACCCCGTATCCGCCGCTAGAGTCCGGAACTCCAGGGCGAACTCCTGTGCGCTCCTCTTCCCCTGTCGGAGGTGGAACAGACGCTCCCCCGCCGCCTTCCCCTCAGGTGGGTGATCGAAGACAGCCCTGAAGCGGCGGGAGAACTCCGCGCGTCAAGGGGGGGGTACTGTCACGGATTCTGCCGAGGCTGCTCCTCCTCCTGGTTCGGGCAGGCTTCGGCGTTCGTCGTCCCCGGAGTACTAGCTGCCACCGTTGAATGTTTCTATGTGTGATTGCTTTTGTCTGTCTGTCACACCTGTGTCCGTTTGTGTCTGATTACGTGTTCTATAAGTTGCCTGTGTTGTATTGGTTAGGTTGTGTGTTGTTTTCCGCCTGTCCGTAGTGCTGCGTGTTTTGTATTTGTTTTCTTGTTTGTTTGTTATACGCATGGTTTGCGTATTGCTCGCCTCGGTTTTGTTGTTGAGGCCGTTTACTGTATTTTTGCCCAGTGGTTTTCACAGTAAACTTTGTTGGACTAAACTTCAGTGTCCTGCGCCTGACTTCCACACTCCATACACCTCAGCCCTTGACAACTTCTTTGGTTACTACATGATTCCATATGTGTTATTTCATAGTTTTGATGTCTTCACTATTATTCAACAATTAAAACAAATATTAAAATAAAGAAAAACCCTTGAATGAGTAGGTGTGTCCAAACTTTTGACTGGTACTGCATATGTTAACACATATTTTTAACATGTATTGTGACATATAAGGGACATATATGTAATACAATGTTAATACTACATGGTCACATATATGAGCATATAAGTATTATACATATATCTGTATATAAGACAGAAATATATGAAAACGGCCAATTGTATATTTCAACATATATGTGACATACTGTATGTACTTATATGTGTGGATACATATATAAGCATATATGGGCATATATGTTTCCACCACATAAAACATATAAGTAATATACATATATTGCCATATATTATTTTTCCATATGGAAAGACTTCTGAAGCTAGCATGTGCTCCATATCAGCGTCTCTGCTTACACAGGTAATTGTTTCACAGCTGGAAAGGCACAATCTACTATATATTTGTATTAATTTCCATCAAAGTTGTTAAGGGATATCATGTCACTACCATGAGGGACCCTTACTAACACCAGGTATTAACATTAAGTCCTATGACAATAGACCGTGTCTCTCTCTATCTCTTTCTAAGCAAGGTAACTTTAGAAACATGGACTCCTAATGACAATGATTCTGTCTCGCTCTGCCTTTACTAAACCAGGTAGAACCCCCCAGAAGACAGGATGACGCAGTACACCCCAGTCATCAGATGGCATACCTACAAAGCCACTAGAGCACAAACATATCTCCAACCACCACCCGTCTACCCGACAGCCAAATAAGGGCTGTGGACATGGATAAGATTGCATCGTTGGTATCAAGTCATTCTGTTGTTCCCCCTAGACTGCATTGGGAAAGGTGTCGTTTGTGAGGACTCAGTTGCAACCTCATGCATTTCCATTGATGTAATCTAAGAACTCCTGGTCCTCGCTCTAACACAGCAACACACATACTGAAGCTGTCAGAACATGAAAATTACCAAGTGTGGTATTTGAAATGAAAACTTTGACATACTGTATACCTAGATTACTATTTATTTACCACTGACCAAAGTACAGACCTATTTACCCAAACCAAGTTTTAAAAAAAACACAACAACAGTTAAATCACCCCTGTCTATGTCTGTTTTCATATATCCTCTGTGGTGCTCTGGTGGATAAGGTTTATACACATACTGACAAAAATGTTTCATTCATATTCTTCATGGAAGAGAAGAGACATAAATAGCATGAATCAATCAATCAATCAATCAAATGTTATTGATAAAGCCCTTTTTACATCAGCAGATGACACAATGTGCTATACAGAAACCCAGCCTAAAACCCCAAACAGCAAGCAATGCAGATATAGAAGCACGGTGGCTAGGAAAAACTCCCTAGAAAAGCAGAAGCCTAGGAAGAAACCTAGAGAGGAACCAGGCTCTGAGGGGTGGCCAGTCCCCTTCTGGCTGTGCCAGGTGGAGATTATAACAGTACATGGCCATTAAGGCCAGATTTTTCTCCAAGATGTTCAAACGTTCATAGATGACCAGCTGGGTCAAAAAATAATCACAGTGGTTGTAGAGGTTGCAACAGGTCAATACATCAGGAGTAAATGTCACTTGGCTTTTCATAGCCGGGCATTTAGAGGTTGAAATAGCAGGTGCGGTAGAGAGAGAGAGTTGAAAACAGCAGGTCTGGGACAAGGTAGCGCGTCCGGTGAACAGGTTAGGGTTCCATAGCCGCAGGCAGAAGAGTTGAAACTGGAGCAGCAGCATGACCAGGTGGACTGGGGACAGCAAGGAGTCATCAGGCCAGGTAGTCCTGAGGCATGGTCCTAGGGCTCAGGTCCTCTGGGAGGGCAGAGAGAGAGGGAGAGAGAGAGTATTAGAGGGAGCATACTTAAATTCACACAGGACACCGGATAAGACAGGAGAATAACACCAGATATAGCAGACTGACCCTAGCCCCCCGGCACATTGACTATTGCAGCATAGATACTGGAGGCTGAGACGGGGGGGGTTGGGAGACACTGTGGCCCCGTCCAACGATACCCCCGGACAGGGCCAACCAGGCAGGATATAACCCCACCCACTTGGAAAGACAGGAACCGGCCAGGCAGAGACAGCAAGGGCGGTTTGTCGCTCCAGTGCCTTTCCATTCACCTTCGCACCCCTGGGCCAGACTACACTCAATCATAGGGCCCACTGAAGAGATGAGTCTTCAGTAAAGACTTAAAGGTTGAGACCGAGTCTGCGTCTCTCACATGGATAGGCAGACCATTCCATAAAAATGGAGCTCTATGGGAGAAAGCCCTGCCTCCAGCTGTTTGCTTAGAAATTCTAGGGACAATAAGGAGGCCTGCGTCTTGTGACCGTAGCATACGTGTAGGTATGTACGGCAGGACCAAATCAGAGAGATAGGTAGGAGCAAGCCCATGTAGGTTAGCAGTAAAACCTTGAAATCAGCCCTAGCCTTAACAGGAAGCCAGTGTAGAGAGGCTAGCACTGGAGTAATATGATCACATTTTTTGGTTCTAGTCAAGATTCTAGCAACTGTGTTTAGCACTAACTGAAGTTTATTTAGTGCTTTATCCGGAGACTAGAGCATTGCAGTAATCTAATCTAGAAGTGACAAAAGCATGGATTAGCTTTTCTGCATCATTTTTGGACAAAAGTTTTCTGATTTTTGCAATGTTACAAAGATGGAAAAAAGCTGTCCTTTAAATATTCTTTATGTTTGTCAAAAGAGAGATCAGGGTCCAGAGTAACGCCGAGGTCCTTCACTGTTTTTTTTTTGACGACTGTACAACCATCAAGATTAATTGTCAGATCCAACAGAATATTTATTTGTTTCTTGGGACCTAGAACTAGCATCTCTGTTTTGTCCGAGTTTAAAAGTAAAAAATGTGCCGCCATCCACTTCCTTATGTCTGAAACACAGGCTTCCAGGGTAGGCAATTTTGGGGCTTCACCATGTTTCATCGAAATGTACAGCTGTGTGTCGTCCGCATAGCATTGAAAGTTAACATTGTGTTTCCGAATGACATCACCAAGAGGTAAAACATATAATGAAAACAATGGTGGTCCTAAAACGGAACCTTGAGGAACACCGAAACTTACAAATGATTTGTCAGAGGACAAACCATCCACAGAGACAAACTGATAGAGTTGAAGTCGGAAGTTTACATACACCTTAGCCAAATACATTTGATGATGCTGCCACCCCCGTGCTTCACGGTTGTGATGGTGTTCTTCAGCTTGCAAGTGACCCCCTTATTCCTCCAAACATAACGATGGTCATTATGGCCAAACAGTTATATTTTTGTTTCATTCGACCAGAGGACATTTCTCCAAAAACTATGATCTTTGTCCGCATGTGCAGTTGCAAACTGTAGTCTTGCTTTTTTATGGTGGTTTTGGAGCAGTGGCTTCTTCCTTGCTGAGTGGCCTTTCAGGTTATGTCGATATATGACTCGTTTTACTGTGGATATAGATACTTTTGTACCTGTTTACTCCAGCATCTTCATAAGGTCCTTTGCTGTTGTTCTGGGATTGATTTGCACTTTTCGCACCAAAGTACGTTCATCTCTAGGAGACAGAACATGTCCCCTTCCTGAGCGGTATGACGGCTGCGTGGTCCCATGGTGTTTATACTTGCGTACTATTGTTTGTACAGATGAACGTGGTACCTTCAGGCGTTTGGAAATTGCTCCCAAGGATGAACCAGAGTTGTGGAGGTCTACAATTCTTTTTTCTGAGGTCTTGGCTGATTTCTTTTGATTTTCCCATGATGTCAAGCAAAGAGGCACTGTGTTTGAAGGTAGGCCTTGAAATACATCCACAGGTACACCTCCAATTGACTCAAATGATGTCAATTACCCTATCAGAAGCTTCTAAAGCCATTTTCTGGAATTTTCCAAGCTATTTAAAGGCAATGTCAACTTAGTGTATGTAAACTTCTGACCCACTAGAATTGTGATACAGTGAATTATAAGTGAAATAATCTGTCTGTAAACAATTGTTGGAGAAATTACTTGTGTCATGCACAAAGTAGATGTCCTAACCGACTTGCCAAAACTGTAGTTTGTTAACAAGACATTTGTGGAGTGGTTGAAAAACGAGTTTTAATGACTCCAACCTAAGTGTATGTAAACTTCCGACTTCAACTGTATCTTTCCAACAGATAAGATCTAAACCAGGCAAGATCTTGTCCGTGTAGACCAATTAAGGTTTCCAATCTCTCCAAAAGAATGTGGTGATCGATGGTGTCAAAAGCAGCATTAAGGTCTAGGAGCACGAGGACAGATGCAGAGCCTTGGTCTGACGCCATTAAAAGGTAATTTACCACCTTCACGAGTGCGGTCTCAGTGCTATGATGGGGTCTAAAACCAGACTGAAGCATTTCGTATACATTTTTTGTCTTCAGGAAGGCAGTGAGTTGCTGCACAACAGCTTTTTCTAAAATTTCTGAGAGGAATGGGAGATTCAATATAGGCCGATAGATTTTTACATTTTCTGGGTCAAGGTTTGGCTTTCTCAAGACAGGCTTTATTACTGCCACTTTTAGTGAGTTTGGTACACATCCGGTGGATAGGGAGCCGTTTATTATGTTCAACATAGGAAGTCCAAGCACAGGAAGTAGCTCTTTCAGTGCTTTAGTTGGAATAGGGTCCAGTATACAGCTTGAAGGTTTAGAGGCCATGACTATTTTCATGAATGTGTCAAGAGATATAGGATTTTTTTTTAAATGAGCGTCTCCATTGATCCTAGGTCCAGGCAGTTTTGTGCAGACTCAGGACAGCTGAGCTTTGGAAGAATACGCAGATTCAAAGAAGAGTCCGTAATTTGCTTTCTAATGACCATGATCTTTTCGTCGAAGAAGTTCATGAATTCATCACTGCTGAAGTGAAAGGCATCCTCTCTTGGGGAATGCTGCTTTTTAGTTAGCTTTGCGACAGTATCAAATATACACTTTGGATTGTTCTTATTCTCCTCATTTAGGTTGGAAAAATAGGATGATCGAGCAGGAGTGAGGGCTCTTCGATATTGCTCTGTACATTCTTTCCAAGCTAGTAGGAAGACTTCCAGTTTGGTGGAGCACCATTTCTGTTCCAATTTTCTGGAGGCTTGCTTCAGGGCTCGGGTATTTTCTGTATACCAGGGAGCTAGTTTCTTGTGACAAATGTTTTTTGTTTTTAGGGGTGCGACTGCATCTAGGGTATTACGCAAGGTTACATTTAGATCCTCAGTTAGGTCGTTAACTGATATTTGTATTCCGATATCCTTGAGTAGGTGGAGGGAGTCTGGAAGGGACTCTAGGAATCTTTGGGTTGTCCGAGAATTTATAGCACAGCTTTTGATAGTCCTTGGTTGGGGTCTGAGCAGATTATTTGTTGCGATTGCAAAAGTAATAAGATGGTGGTCCGATATGATAAGATGGTGGTCCAGTGTATGACTGTGGCAATGAGTAGGTCCGGAGACATGTTGGACAAAACCCACTGAGTCGATGATGGCTCCCAAAGCCTTTTGGAGTGGGTCTGTGGACTTTTCCATGTGAATATTAAAGTCACCAAAAATTTGAATATTATCTGCCATGACTACAAGGTCCGAGGAATTCAGGGAACTCAGTGAGGAACTCTGTATACGGCCCAGGAGGCCTGTAAACAGTAGCTATAAAAAGTGATTGAGTAGGCTGCATAGAAGACGAAAACGCAGTCATTTTTGGGGGGGTAAATTGACATTTGCTATCTTAAATGTTAGCAACACCTCCGCCTTTGCGGGATGCGCGGGGGATATGGTCACTAGTGTAACCTGGAGGAGAGGCCTCATTTAACACAGTAAATTCATCAGGCTTAAGCCATGTTTCAGTCAGGCCCATCACATCAAGATTATGATCAGTGATTAGTTCATTGACCCTAACTGCCTTGGAAGTGAGGGATCTAACATTAAGTAGCCCTATTTTGAGATGTGAGATATCACAATCTCTTTCAATAATGACAGGAATGGAGGAGGTCTTTATTCCAGTGAGATTGCTAAGGGAAACACAGCCATGTTTAGTTTTGCTCAACCTAGATCGAGGCACAGACACGGTCTCAGTGGGGATAGCTGAGCTGACTACACTGACTGTGCTAGTGGCAGATTCCACTAAGCTGGCAGGCTGGCTAAAAGCCTGCTGCCTGGCCTGCACACTATCTCATTGTGGAGCTAGAGGAGTTAGAGCCCTGTCTATGTTGGTAGATAAGATGAGAGCCCCCTCCAGCTAGGATGGAGTCCGTCACTCCTCAGCAGGCCAGGCTTGGTTCTGTTTGTGGGTGAGTCCCAGAAAGAGGGCCAATGATCTACAAATTCCATCTTTTGGGAGGGGCAGAAAACAGTTTTCAACCAGCAATTGAGTTGTGAGATTCTGCTGTAGAGCTCATCACTCGCCCTAACTGGGAGGGGGTGTTAGGTGAACTGGCTGATGTGGATGTGGTGGAGGAGTCACACGCAGGACACAGAAGCTAAGTCCAACCGACTTTACTGAATACAAACAAAATAAACAGGATACTGGCCTCGACCAAGCAGGAGGCGGACGATACGCAACAATGCGCAAAAACACAATCGTCCAATACGCACAAAACACAATACAGTGCGATGACTGGAAAATACAAGGTACAAAACACGAGCCGCACCAGTGACAGGCGGAACAATAACACACAACACACGACTAACAAAACGAGAAACTTATAGGGGACATAATTAACGCAAATGGAAACAGGTGTACAATAAAGACAAAACCAAACGAACATCGATAACATACAACGGTGGCAGCTAGTACTCCGGGGACGACGACCGCCGAAGCCTGCCCGAGCAAGGAGGAGGAGCAGCCTCGGCCGAAACCGTGACAGTACCCCCCCCTTGACGCGCGGCTCCAGCCGTGCGCCGACCCCGGCCTCGGGGACGACCAGGAGGACGCGGAGCAGGGCGCGTGGGTTGACCACGGTGGAACTCTGTCAGGAGAGACGGGTCTAGGATGTCCCTCCTCGGCACCCAGCACCGTTCCTCCGGGCCGTACCCCTCCCACTCCACGAGATATTGGAGACCCCCCATCCGACGTCTCAAATCCAAAATGGACCGAACTGTGTACGCCGGAGCCCCCTCGATGTCCAGTGGGGGCGGAGGAGTCTCTCTGATCTCATCGTCCTGGAGTGGACCAGCTACCACCGGCCTGAGAAGAGACACATGGAACGAGGGGTTAATACGATAATCACTAGGCAGTTGTAACCTGTAACACACCTCGTTCAATCTTCTCAGGACTTTAAAAGGCCCCACAAACCGCCGACCCAGTTTCCGGCAGGGCAGGCGGAGGGGTAGGTTTCTGGTAGAGAGCCAGACTCGATCACCAGGTGCGTACACCGGCCCCTCACTGCGGTGGAGATCGGCGCTCGCTTTCTGACGACGGATGGCCCGCTGCAGGTGGACGTGTGCAGCGTTCCACGTCTCCTCCGAGCGCCGCACCCACTCATCCACTGCAGGAGCCTCGATCTGGCTCTGCTGCCACGGTGCCAGAACCGGCTGGTAACCTAACACACATTGGAAAGGGGTTAGATTGGTTGAGGAGTGGCGGAGAGAGTTCTGGGCCATCTCTGCCCAGGGGACATACCTCGCCCACTCCTCCGGCCGGCCCTGGCAATACGATCTAAGAAACCTACCCACATCCTGGTTCACACGTTCCACCTGCCCATTACTCTCCGGGTGGTAACCCGAGGTCAGGCTCATCGAGACCCCCAAACGCTCCATAAACGCTCTCCAGACTCTGGAGGTGAACTGGGGACCTCGATCAGACACTATATCCTCGGGTACCCCGTAGTGCCGAAAAACGTGGGTGAATAGTGCTTCGGCGGTCTGTAGGGCAGTAGGAAGACCCAGCATTGGGAGCAGACGACAGGCCTTAGAGAACCGATCCACAACGACCAGTATAGTAGTATTCCCCTGCGAGGGGGGAAGGTCTGTGACGAAATCCACCGAGAGGTGAGACCATGGTCGTTGTGGAACGGGCAGGGGTTGTAACTTTCCCCTGGGCAGGTGTCTAGGCGCCTTACACTGGGCGCACACCGAGCAGGAAGAGACATAAACCCTCACATCCCTGGCTAACGTTGGCCACCAGTACTTAGCGCTAAGGCAGTGCACAGTCCGGCCAATACCAGGATGTCCAGAGGAGGGTGACGTGTGAGCCCAATATATCAGTCGATCCCGAACCTCGAGCGGAACGTACGTCCGACCCACCGGGCACTGTGGAGGACTAGGGTCGGTACGCAACGCCCGCTCGATTTCAGCATCGACCTCCCACACTACCGGTGCCACCAGACAAGACTCTGGCAGTATGGGAGTGGGCTCAACGGACCTCTCCTCCGTGTCATACCGCCGAGACAGTGCGTCTGCCTTACCGTTCTGGGACCCAGGGATGTACGTGATCTTAAATACGAACCGGGCTAAAAACATGTTCCACCGCGCCTGGCGAGGGTTCAATCTCCTAGCTGCCCGGATGTACTCCAGGTTACGGTGGTCAGTCAAAATGAGAAAAGGGTGTTGAGCCCCCTCAAGCCAATGCCTCCACACCTTTAGGGCCTGTACCACGGCTAACAGCTCCCTGTCCCCTACGTCATAATTTCGGTCCGCCGGGCTGAGCTTTTTGGAGTAAAAAGCACAGGGGCGGAGTTTAGGTGGCGTGCCGGACCGTTGCGAAAGTACGGCCCCAATACCGGCCTCTGACGCGTCAACCTCTACCTGAAATGGTAAAGCGGGATCCGGATGCGCCAGCACCGGAGCCGAAGTAAACAGGTCCTTCAGTCTCACAAAAGCCCTGTCCGCCTCGGCTGACCACTGCAAACGCACCGGACCCCCCTTCAACAGAGACGTTATGGGAGCTGCCACCTGTCCAAAACCCCGGATAAACCTCCGGTAGTAATTTGCAAACCCCAAAAACTGCTGCACCTCTTTAACAGTGGTTGGAGTTTGCCAATTACGCACGGCTGACACCCGGTCAACCTCCATCTTCACCCCTGACGCAGACAACTGATAACCCAAAAAGGAGATCGACTCCTGGAAAAACAGACATTTCTCTGCCTTGACATACAGGTCGTGCTCCAACAGCCTCCTCAACACTCGGCGCACCAGGGCTACATGCTCAGCTCGGGTAGAAGAGTACACAAGAATGTCATCAATGTACACGACCACACCCTGCTCCTGCATGTCCCTGAAGATCTCATCCACGAAGGATTGGAAGACTGAAGGAGCGTTCATCAACCCGTATGGCATGACGAGATACTCGTAATGACCTGAGGTGGTACTAAATGCTGTCTTCCATTCATCGCCCTCTCTAATGCGCACCAAGTTGTATGCGCTCCTGAGATCTAGTTTTGTGAAGAAACACGCCCCGTGCAATGACTCCGTCATAGTCGCAATCAGAGGGAGTGGATAACTGTATTTCACAGTGATCTGATTGAGACTACGGTAATCAATGCACGGGCGCAAACCTCCATCCTTCTTCTTCACAAAAAAGAAGCTCGAGGACGCAGGGGAAGTGGATGGCCGTATGTATCCTTGTCTCAGAGATTCGGCTATGTAAGTCTCCATAGCTCTCTTCTCCTCTTGAGACAGAGGATACACATGGCTCCGTGGAAGCGCTGCTCCTGCCTGGAGGTCTATCGCACAATCTCCCTGCCTATGAGGAGGCAACTGCGTCGCCCTCGATTTACTGAACACGATTGCCAAATCCTCATACTCAGGGGGAACGTGCAGTGCGGGCACCTGGTTTGGACTCTCCACCGAGGTCGCCCCCACGGAAACACCTAGACATCGCCCCACACACTGGGCCGACCACTCCTTAAGAGCCCTCTGTTGCCACGAAATAGAAGGATTATGGGTAATCAACCAGGGAAGCCCCAACACCACCGGATACGCAGGAGAGTCAATCAGATATAGCTGAATAGTTTCCTCATGACCCCCCTGCGTCCTCATCCTAAGTGGCGCTGTGACCTCCCTAATCAACCCCGATCCCAATGGACGGCTGTCTAAAGCATGGACAGGAAATGGGGCGTCGACAGGAAGAAGGGGAATTCCTAGTTTTAAACAAAAATTTCGATCAACAAAATTCCCAGCTGCGCCTGAATCTACTAGCGCCTTATGCTGGGAATGAGGTGCAACCTGAGGAAAATGTACAGGTAAACAGACGTGCACAACAGAGAGCTCTGGGTAAGTGGGACGCCTTCTCACCTGGAATGACTCCCCAGTGCGTGGCCTGTTGTCCTCTCCCCTAGGAGACCCTCCCCAGCACCTAGCCGCAGTGTGCCCTCCATGGCCACAGTTGGTGCAGGGGACAGACCCCCCTCGGGCTCCTCCTCCTTCTCTCTCTAGCGCCAGCACCTCCGAGCTCCATAGGGCTCGGCTCGGAGGTGCTGAAGGGTGGAATGGACGACCCCCACTCGGAACGTCCGCGGGTAGCCAGCAGGGTGTCAAGCCGGATGGACATGTCCACCAGCTGGTCGAAGGTGAGGTGGGCATCCCTGCAGGCCAGCTCTCGACGGACGTCCTCCCGTAGACTACATCGGTAGTGGTCGATGAGGGCCCGCTCATTCCACCCTGCATCCGCCGCTAGAGTCCGGAACTCCAGGGCGAACTCCTGTGCGCTCCTCTTCCCCTGTCGGAGGTATAATAGACGCTCCTCCGCCGCTTTCCCCTCAGGTGGATGGTCAAACACGGCCCTGAAGCGGCGAGAGAACTCTGCGTAGGTGATCGTAGCAGCGTCTATCCTCCTCCATTCGGCGTTGGCCCACTCCAACGCCTTGCCGGTGAGACAGGAGATGAGGGCGGAGACGCTCTCGTGTCCCGAGGGCGCCGGGTGTACGGTGGCCAGGTAGAGTTCCACCTGCAGGAGGAACCCCTGACACCCGGCAGCGGTGCCATCATAAGCCCTCGGGAGCGAGAGCCGAATGCCACTGGGTTCCGGAACACCGATGGGAGGACTGACCGATGGTGATGGTAGGGTAGGCGGAGGCGTGGGTACCCCTCTGGTCTCCCATCGGTGCAGAGTGTTAATAACGTCCTGCAGGGCGGTCCCGAGTTGAAGGATCCGATCGTCCTGCCCGCGGACGCGCTCCTCCAACGATTCGGGAGCTGATGCTGCTCCTGCTGACTCCTTAATGGTGTGTTATTCTGTCAGGTGAACTGGCTGATGTGGATGTGGTGGAGGAGTCACACGCAGGACACAGAAGCTAAGTCCAACCGACTTTACTGAATACAAACAAAATAAACAGGATACTGGCCTCGACCAAGCAGGAGGCGGACGATACGCAACAATGCGCAAAAACACAATCATCCAATATGCACGAAACACAATACAGTGCGATGACTGGAAAATACAAGGTACAAAACACGAGCCGCACCAGTGACAGGCGGAACAATAACACACAACACACGACTAACAAAACGAGAAACTTATAGGGGACATAATTAACCCAAATGGAAACAGGTGTACAATAAAGACAAAACCAAACTAACATCGATAACATACAACGGTGGCAGCTAGTACTCCGGGGACGATGACCGCCGAAGCCTGCCCGAGCAAGGAGGAGGAGCAGCCTCGGCTGAAACCGTGACAGGGGGCCAGAGACAATTACTCGATGCCGACACATCTTTCTAGCTAATTTACACGCTGAAGCTATGTTGCTCTTAGTTTCATCCTAACATCGTTGGTGCCGACGTGGAGACACTCGCCAGATTTTGCCTTAGCCAGCACCATCTTCAGATTTGCCTTTACGTCGGTAGCCCTTCCCCCTGGTAAACAGTCGCTGGATGATTCTTTTTAAGTCTAATATTGCGGGTAATGGAGTCGCCAATGTCTAGGGTTTTCAATTTGTCCGAGCTAATTGTGGGAGGCTTCGGTGACTCAGACCCCATAACGGATGGAGGAGAGACCTGAGAAGGCTCGGCCTCTGACTCCGACTCGTTGCTTAATGGGGAGAACTGGTTGAAAGTTTCTGTCGGCTGAATGAGCGACACCGGTTGAGCATGCCAACAGCATTTCTTTCCAGAAGCCTTGAGAAAATTGTCCGGCTGCGGGGACTGTGCGAGGGGATTTATACTACTATCTGTACTTACTGCTGGCACAGACTCTTTTTCATCCTTTCCTACACTTACATTGCCCTTGCCTAACGATTTCGTCTGAATCTGTGCTTGCAGCACGGCTATCCTCACCGTAAGGCGATTGTTCTCCTTTATATTATGAGTACAGCGACTGCAATTAGATGGCATAGTGTTAATGTTACTACTTAGCTTCTGCTGAAGAGGAAGAAACCCACAACAGAATAGCTCGCTGGCATGAGCCTTCAGTGTCAACTCCTGCAGACAACAATGTCTCCCGGCCTCCTCCTTAACCACACATTAGAGAATTAGTTACAGATAGGTCAGTAATCTGAAGGGCTCTGCTGTGGTGGCCCTTAGTGACAGTTAGGTCAGTAATCTGAATACTCTTAGGAACAGGTATATCAGTAATCTGAAGGGCCATGCAGGAGAGAGAATAGGGTGCCATTTGGGACACAATAACAGCCCTGAGTCTAAGGCCTGGTACTAAATCATGTAATTAAAAGCCCATTCTCTCAACAAGGACTGGCGTGTTGATGTCACCACGGCTATCACCCAGTCACACACACCACCTGCTGATGTGAACCCTCTGAAGAGATGGGCACCATTAGACTAAAGGGAAACTATAGAATAAAATGACTGGATAGAGGAACTACTGAAAGTATTTGAATGATAAACAACTCATAATATAGTACTATAATTTGCCACTTAGCAGATGCTTGTCTCCAAGACGACCACCAGTACAATGAGTGTACACAGTACATGTGTATTTGACATTTTAGTCATTTAGCAGAGCTCTTATCCAGAGCGACTTACAGTTAGTGAGTGCATACATTTTCATACTGGCCCCCCGTGGGAAACGAACCCACAACCCTGGCGTTGCAAGCGCCATTCTCTACCAACTGAGCTACAGGGGACTATGTATGTGATCCCTATGGGAATTGAACCCACAAACTTAGCCTGGCAAGTGCCCCGCCAACGGAGCAACATAGGACAGTATTGTATACAAAGTATTAACACTCATTATACAACAAACCTTTGGTATTAAGCTTGGTACTGTAGCTTTCAGTTGAAAGGGAGACCAGTACCAATTCGTTACGACTCATATTACACATGTATTGTAGATGCATTCTTTGTATGCAAACCGGAATCCATTTCTTTTCTCTTGATGTGGGCGATACCTTCACACAATGAGGATGACACATGCAACACTGGCTGGAACCAAAGCCTAAATAATTGACAGACTTGTTTCGTCAGATACAGGCAACATTAGACGTATGGCTTTCAGAGTATGTGTTATTGATGAGCTGGTGAATTGTACTTTAGTTTTCAGTGGAACTTGTATTGAAGCTGCTAAAGTGTGCTTTAACTGAGTAACCAATGCTTTTTGCTCAATGCCCATTTAATTTATTGTAGAAGAAAGAGCTAGGTAATTTCCCCCAACAAGTCCTTGCTGTACTATGTGGTTCGATTTTGGTTGGATTTCCACCACATTCCCGCTTTGAAATGTGTGCTAGATCACTTGAAACGTAGTCAGAAACCTTGAAAGTTAAAAGTAATGTTAAACTCAGATGAATATGATAACACAACACAGTGGTGTTTGTTGAGCATAGAGCTTGATGCCTTTTGATGGTGCATAGTAGACCAAGACGTCTACCAAGACATGAGCTCATCACCCTATTGAAGCAGTACCCCATGAATGATTTAAGGAAGATCATTCTTCCTACAGTAGTGACTGAGACGCTCTGACTTTTTGTTGTGTGGCACGTAATTCTATCACAGGTCACTTTATTGATTCGCTTCCTGTTGTCTCGTACATACAGTGGGGGGAAAAAGTATTTAGTCAGCCACCAATTGTGCAAGTTCTCCCACTTAAAAAGATGAGAGAGGCCTGTAATTTTCATCATAGGTACATGTCAAATATGACAGACAAAATGAGAAAAAAATATCCAACTCCCTCCAAAGATTTTCTATGGGGTTGAGATCTGGAGACTGGCTAGGCCACTCCAGGACCTTGAAATGCTTCTTACGAAGCCACCGCTCGGCCGGTGTGTTTGGGATCATTGTCATGCTGAAAGACCCAGCCACGTTTCATCTTCAATGCCCTTGCTGATGGAAGGAGGTTTTCACTCAAAATCTCACGATACATGGCCCCATTCATTCTTTCCTTTACACGGATCAGTCGTCCTGGTCCCTTTGCAGAAAAAACAGCCCCAAAGCATGATGTTTCCACCCCCATGCTTCACAGTAGGTATGGTGTTCTTTGGATGCAACTCAGCATTCTTTGTCCTCCAAACACGACGAGTTGAGTTTTTACCAAAAAGTTCTATTTTGGTTTCATCTGACCATATGACATTCTCCCAATCCTCTTCTGGATCATCCAAATGCACTCTAGCAAACTTCAGACGGGCCTGGACATGTACTGGCTTAAGCAGGAGGACACGTCTGGCACTGCAGGATTTGAGTCCCTGGCGGCGTAGTGTGTTACTGATGGTAGGCTTTGTTACTTTGGTCCCAGCTCTCTGCAGGTCATTCACTAGGTCCCCCGTGTGGTTCTGGGATTTTTGCTCACCGTTCTTGTGATCATTTTGACCCCACGGGGTGAGATCTTGCGTGGAGCCCCAGATCGAGGGAGATTATCAGTGGTCTTGTATGTCTTCCATTTCCTAATAATTGCTCCCACAGTTGATTTCTTCAAACCAAGCTGCTTACCTATTGCAGATTCAGTCTTCCCAGCCTGGTGCAGGTCTACAATTTTGTTTCTGGTGTCCTTTGACAGCTCTTTGGTCTTGGCCATAGTGGAGTTTGGAGTGTGTCTGTTTGAGGTTGTGGACAGGTGTCTTTTATACTGATAACAAGTTCAAACAGGTGCCATTAATACAGGTAACGAGTGGAGGACAGAGGAGCCTCTTAAAGAAGAAGTTACAGGTCTGTGAGAGCCAGAAATCTTGCTTGTTTGTAGGTGACCAAATACTTATTTTCCACCATAATTTGCAAATAAATTCATTAAAAATCCTACAATGTGATTTTCTGGAATGTTTTTTCTCAATTTGTCTGTCATAGTTGATGTGTACCTATGATAAAAATTACAGGCCTCTCTCATCTTTTTAAGTGGGAGAACTTGCACAATTGGTGGCTGACTAAATACTTTTTTTCCCCCACTGTACACACATCTGACCTCACAAATATCAACAGATGTCTTTGGTTGTCGACAAAGAAAATACCTTTTCTACAAACCCAAGTTTTGTCACAATTCCCAAAGCTACATTGAGTTTCTTTCCCAATGTAAAGTGAATTGAGAATTCTGAGTCATAGACACATTTCATTAGTATAATTCATACATTATCAGACAAATTGGATTCATATAATGTGCTGTATATGTTTGCATATCTGAACTTTAATGTCTTATAAAAAAAAAGTTGCAGTGACTTGCTGGAACAAGTCTTGTTGGCTAGTCTGGCTTAGCAGACTTAGTTTGCGGTGACGTCTCTCTCTCACCAATCTAGCTAGTTATAGTCGCCTGCCTGTCTCAAGTTCAACACTCATACACTATTCATTGACATATCACATCACTCCAGCCCAACTCCTGCCCTGGTCAAACCTTATTGTTTTTAGCGCAACTTTACTTTTTTGGTCTTTCTGTTTCTGCAATGTAAATGTCTAAAATGGCTATGTAGAATAACTATTTTGGAGAAAACTCAATCACTCAGAGTTTTTTTTTCTTTCTTTCACCAGGAACCATTGGGAGTTGGTTTGAAGAAAAGGAAAGTGTGACGTTTTGTTTAATGGTATGTATACAAATTATTCTATACATATTTTGATAGAATTCATGGAGAGCAATGCTGTTGTATATAGCATAGCCACAGCATAGTCTAAAGCATGATTTATATATAACATTGATTCGAATAGTAAGTGATGAATCCAACATATCTCTTCTCAATGGGTTTTTCTCTCTGGTGTAAACTGTAGTTGTTTTTTTTCTCTGATGTAAACTGTAGTTGGCTTTTCTCTGGTGTAAACTGTAGTTGGCTTTTCTCTCTGGTGTAAACTGTAGTTGGCATTTCTCTCTGGTGTAAACTGTAGTTGGCTTTTCTCTCTGGTGTAAACTGTAGTTGGCTTTTCTCTCTGGTGTAAACTGTAGTTGGCTTTTCTCTCTGGTGTAAACTGTAGTTGGCTTTTCTTTCTGGTGTAAACTGGTATGTTTCTATAGTATGTTTCCTAACCTATGGTAATACTGGTATGTTTCTATAGTATGTTTCCTAAACTATGGTAATACTGGTATGTTTCTATAGTATGTTTCCAAAACTATGGTAATACTGGTATGTTTCTATAGTATGTTGGCTTTTCTCTCTGGTGTAAACTGTAGTTGGCTTTTCTTTGGTCAAATCTATTCTGTTATCATACTGAGGAAGCATTCAGGCTCTAGATACTCCAAGTAACAAAAAAAGCTATAAAGTATAACATTTATTTAAAAAAAATAACACATACAGTACAATTTGGGAGGAATTATTTCAGGATTGATTTCATGATAGATCTCTGATCAGTTGGCTATAATTTAAAGATTTAGCTTCAGGGGTGAATCATTCTGCATTGTGTACATTCAGTAAAGCTATGGTCCTTTATTTAGAATGACTTGTTTTGGGCACTGTGTGTCATTAGTTGCATACCTGTTAATTGGAATACAGCATACATTTAACAAATTGTGAAGTAGGACTAGATGTTATGTGGATTTTACTGGGCTCCTATTAGATTGCAAAATGCTGCTGCCATTTGAAGCATTTAAAATTCATGGTCTCATCTCATTCAATGTTTTTTCTAGACATGTGAGTTTAAAATTGAGCAATTTCATGATGGTTTCACCAACATTTCTGAGTAGAGCTTGTTAATCAAATGTTTTGCAATCCTGATGCTTTACATTTAGACTAATTATTGTGAGTGTTTTTTATTTTCCACAAAGCATGTGAAATGTATCCGTGGTTAATTAATGCATTAAGGTCATGGGATGTGAATTATTAAACTCCCCATTGGAGGCCAAATGAGGGTGTGGTGGTAGAGTAGAAATACACTGGGTTAGGCTCAAATGCCATTTGAGACTAACCAACTCACTCTTATGCTGTGCCATGAGAGGAGACTGATGTGCGTCTGAAATGGCACCCTATTCCCTACATAGGGCACAGGTCAAAAGTAGCGCACTATATAGGGACCCTAAAAGTTCAAATAAATTGAATCCACAGTGCAGTATTGGTTGATTTAATAACTCCAGAACGTAGTCTACGCATCATTATAAAACGGGTGGGTCTAATCCTGAATGCTGATTGGTTAAAAACGCATTCTACGCATCAATAACCTCCCTCAAAACTACCCTAGTTCTATCTACTTCACAGAGCAAGAAAAGGACTGTTCTGAATCATGAAGAAATCACGTGGCCATAAATCAGACCACGGGAAAGGAGGAGGGGGTACAGTATAATACAACATACACACACACACACACATACATACACACACACACACCAATTGTTTCATGTAAAATAATGGAGATACATAAAATACTTTCATACAACCATTGGTCCGCCTCACTCTCTGATAAAATGACATATCAAAAAAAGAGAAAAATACAGATTAAAATGTGTAACATAACCTACAATAAATTGTAAACAGTAACATTAAACATGAATGTAAACAAAAATGAATACAAGAAAGAAAGAAAAAAAGCTTAGCTATCGTCATCCTGTCAGGCTGTTCTGACAGGTGTGGCCTCCTTGACTGTGATTGTCCAGGCGATGAGGCTGCCATCTTGGAGACAGAGGACCTGGACTTCATGGGAGGGATGGGAGGTGGAGGGGGTCCTGACCCTGACACCATCTCCCTGGCCTCAGTCACAGCCGTCACCACTAATGTCTCCAACAAGAGGTAAGCAGAGCACAGTTCTATGGTGCTTGTGGTTTGCTATTCAATTTACACATAACATATATTTCTATGTACACTGAACAAAAATATAAATGCAACATGCAACAAGTTCAAAGATTTTACTGAGTTACAGTTCATATAAGGAAATCAGTCAATGGAAATAAATTCATTAGGCCCTAATCTATGGGTTTCACATGACTGGGTATACAAATATGCATCTGTTGGTCACAATTACCTTTAAAAAAAGGGGCATGGATCAGAAAACCAGTCAGAATCTGGTGTGACCACCATTTGCCTCATGCAGTGTGACACATCTCCTTCGCAGATAGTTGATCAGGATGTTGATTGTGGCCTATGGAATGTTGTCCCACTCCTCTTCATTGGCTGTGCGAAGTTGCTGGATATTGGCGGGAACTGGAATACGCTGTCGTACATGTCAATCCAGAGCATCCCAAACATGCTCAATGGGTGACATGTCTGGTGAGTATGCAGGCCATGGAAGAACTGGAACATTTTCAGCTTCCAGGAATTGTGTTCAAATCCTTGCAACATGGGGCTGTGCATTATCATGCTGAAACATGAGGTGATGGCGGGGGGTGAACGGTACGACAATGGGCCTCAGGATCTCGTCACGGTATCTCTGTGCATTCAATTTGCCATCAATAAAATGCAATTGTGTTTGTTGTCCGTAGTTTATGCCTACCCATACCATAACCCCACCTCTACCATGGGGCACTCTGTTCACAACAAACCGCTCGCCCACCTGACGCCATACACCAGGGATGATCAACTGAATTCAGCCGCATGCTGAAGTTTTGTTGTTGTTTTCTTATATATATTTTTTATAGGGGTAGATCAGCTTTAATATTGCTGATAGATTGTAGCTTCCATCAATGTAATGTCAAAATAACCGATGTGGATGTGGTGGAGGAGTCAGGCGCAGGACACAGAGGATTCGTCCAAAATACTTTACTAGTCCAAAGTGCAACAAAACAATACACGACCTCGAAAACAAACGGAGGCGAGGGAATTACGCAACATGCGTAAAACAATAAACAAAACTAACAGAGCGCAAACACGCAGCTCCGCACGACAGGCAAACAACAACACACAATCTAACTAATACAAAACAGGGAACTTATAAGACACGTAATCAGAACACAAACAGACACAGGTGTACAAGACAGACTAAAGCAATCACACCACGAAACATACAACGGTGGCAGCTAGTACTCCGGGGACGGCGAACGCCGAAGCCTGCCCGAACCAGGAGGAGGAGCAGTCTCGGCCGAAACCGTGACAGTACCCCCCTTGACGCGCGGCTCCAGCCGTCGCGCCGACCCCGGCCTCGGGGACGGCCAGGAGGACGCGGACCCGGGCGCGTGGGATGCCCACGGTGGAACTCAGTCAGGAGGGATGGATCGAGGATGTCCCTCCTAGGCACCCAGCACCGTTCCTCCGGACCGTACCCTCCCACTCCACGAGATACTGGAGACCACTCATCCGGCGCCTCGAGTCCAAGATGGTCCGGACCCTGTACGCCGGGGCCCCTCGATGTCCAAAGGGGGCGGAGGGGTCTCTCCTATCTCATCTTCTTGGAGTGGGCCAGCTACCACCGGCCTGAGAAGAGACACATGGAACGAGGGGTTAATATTTTTGTATTTAATAGGCAGTTGTAACCTGTAACACACCTCGTTCAATCTTCTCAGGACTTTGAAGGGCCCCACAAACCGCCGACCCAGCTTCCGGCAGGGCAGGCGGAGGGGCAGGTTTCGAGTCGAGAGCCAGACTCGATCTCCCGGTGCGTACACCGGTCCCTCACTGCGGTGGCGAACGGCGCTCGCCTTTTGTTGACGGATGGCCCGCTGCAGATGGACATGGGCAGCGTCCCACGTCTCCTCCGAGCGCCGAATCCACTCGTCCACCGCAGGGGCCTCGATCTGGCTCTCGTGCCACGGTGCCAGGACCGGCTGATACCCTAAAACACACTGGAAAGGTGTTAAACCGGTGGAGGAGTGGCGGAGAGAGTTCTGGGCCATCTCGGCCCAGGGATATACCTGGACCACTCCTCCGGCCGGTCCCGGCAATAGGACCTCAAAACCTACCCACATCCTGGTTGACTCGTTCAACCTGCCCATTGCTCTCTGGGTGGTACCCCGAGGTAAGGCTCACCGAGACCCCCAAGCGTTCCATGAACGCCCCCCAGACTCTGGAGGTAAACTTGGGACCTCGGTCAGACACAATATCCTCGGGGACCCCATAGTGCCGGAACACGAGGGTAAATAGGGCCTCGGCGGTCTGTAGGGCAGTAGGGAGACCCGGCATTGGGAGGAGATGACAGGCCTTGGAAAACCGATCCACAACGACCAAAATGGTGGTATTCCCCTGGGAAGGGGGTAGGTCGGTCACAAAATCCACCGAGAGGTGGGACCATGGTCGTTGTGGAACGGGCAGGGGATGTAACTTACCCCTGGGCAAATGTCTTAGCGCCTTACACTGGGCGCACACCGAGCAGGAGGAGACATAAACCCTCACATCCTTAGCTAACGTTGGCCACCAGTATTTCACGCTAAGGCAGTGCACTGTCCGGCCAATACCTGGATGTCCAGAGGAGGGTGATGTATGAGCCCAATAAATAAGACGATCACGAACCTCGAGCGGAACGTACTTCCGCCCCACAGGACACTCGGGGGGAGTAGGGTCGGCACGCAGTGCCCGCTCGATTTCCGTATCGACATCCCATACCACCGGAGCCACCAGACAAGACTCCGGCAGTATGGAAGTGGGATCAATGGACCTCTCCTCTGTGTCATACCGCCGGGACAGGGCGTCTGCCTTACCGTTCTGGGACCCTGGGATGTATGTGATCTTAAAAACAAACCGGGTCAGGAACATGTTCCACCTAGCCTGACGAGGGTTCAATCTCCTAGCTGCCCGGATGTACTCCAGGTTACGGTGATCGGTCAGAATGAGGAAAGGGTGTTGAGCCCCCTCAAGCCAATGCCTCCACACCGGTAGGGCCTGGACTACAGCTAACAGCTCCCTGTCCCCAACGTCATAATTGCGCTCCGCCGAGCTGAGTTTCTTAGAGTAGAACGCACAGGGGCGGAGTTTAGGTGGCGTGCTGGACCGTTGTGACAGGACTGCCCCAATACCGGTCTCGGACGCGTCTACCTCTACTTGGAATGGTAAAGAGGGATCCGGATGCGCCAGCACCGGGGCCGAGGTGAACAGGTTCTTCAGTTTGACAAATGCCCTGTCCGCCTCAGCTGACCACTGCAGACGAACCGGACCCCCCTTTAACAGGGACGTAATGGGCGCTGCAACCTGTCCAAAGCCCCGAATAAACCTCTGGTAGTAATTAGCAAAACCCAAGAACTGCTGCACCTCTTTTACAGTGGTTGGAGTTTGCCAATTACGCACGGCCGACAAACGGTCTACCTCTATCTCCACACCAGACGCGGACAACCGATAACCCAAAAAGGAGACGGACTCCTGGAAGAACAGGCATTTCTCTGCCTTGACATACAAGTCATGCTCCAACAGTCTTCTCAACACTCGGCGCACCAGGGCTACATGCTCGGCTCGTGTAGAAGAGTACACTAGGATGTTGTCGATGTACACTACCACACCCTGCCCATGCATGTCCCGGAAAATCTCGTCAACAAAGGATTGGAAGACTGAAGGAGCATTCATTAGCCCGTATGGCATGACGAGATACTCGTAATGACCCGAGGTGGTGCTAAATGCCGTTTTCCATTCATCCCCCTCCCTAATGCGCACCAGATTGTACGCGCTCCTGAGATCCAACTTTGTGAAGAACTGCGCTCCGCGTAATGACTCCGTCATATTCGCAATCAGTGGAAGAGGGTAACTGTACTATGTAACCGTATGTATCCCTGTGCCAAGGACTCGGCTATGTAAGTCTCCATAGCCTCTGTCTCCTCTTGAGACAGGGGATACACACGGCTCCGCGGAAGAGCCGCTCCTGTTTGGAGATTTATCGCACAGTCCCCCTGTCTATGAGGTGGTAGCCGTGTTGCCCTCGTCTTGCTGAACACGAGTGCTAAGTCCTCATACTCAGGGGGAATGCGCATTGCGGGCACTTGGTTCGGACTCTCAACCGAGGTCGCCCCTAAGGAAACACCTAGACATCTCCCTACACACTGGGCAGACCACTCCATAAGAGCCCTCTGTTGCCACGCAATGTTAGGATCATGGGTGCTTAACCAGGGAAGCCCCAACACCACGGGGTACGCAGGAGAGTCAATCAGATAAAACTGAATGATCTCCTCATGACCCCCCTGCGTCGTCATAGTAAGTGGTGCTGTGACTTCTCTGATCAGCCCCGACCCCAACGGCCGGCTGTCTAAGGCGTGGACAGGAAAGGGGGCTTCTACCGGCCGAAGGGGAATTCCAAACCTATAACAAAATGCCCGATCAATAAAATTCCCAGCTGCGCCTGAATCTACTAGCGCCTTATGCTGGGAATGAGGTGCCACCTGTGGAAATCTCACAGGAATACTCATGTGACCAACAGAAAGCTCTGGGTAAGTGGGGCGCCTACTCACCTGAAATGACTCCCCAGTGCGTGACCTGTTGTCCCCTCTCCCAGGAGACCCTCCCCAGCACCTGGCCGCGGTGTGTCCTCCACGGCCACAGTTGGTGCAGGGGGTGGCCCCCCTCGGGTTCTCTCTCCTCCTCTCTCTAGCGCCAGCACCCCCGAGCTCCATGGGAATCGGCTCGGAGGTGCTGGAGGGTGGAATGGTCGGCCCCCACTCGGGACGTCCGCGGGTAGCCAGCAGGGTGTCGAGGCGTATGGAGATGTCCACCAACTTGGTCGAATGATAGGTTGGTGTCCCTGCAGGCCAGCTCACGACGAACGTCCTCTCGTAGGCTGCACCGGTAATGGTCGATGAGGGCCCTCTCATTCCACCCCGCATCCGCCGCTAGCGTCCGGAACTCCAGTGCGAACTCCTGTGCGCTCCTCTTCCCCTGTCGGAGGTGGAACAGACGCTCCCCGTAGGTGATGGTAGCGGCGTCTATTCCCCTCCATTCGGCGTTGGCCCACTCCAACGCCTTGCCGGATAGACAGGAGATGAGGGCGGAGACGCTCTCGTATCCCGAGGGCGCTGGGTGTATGGTAGCCAGGTAGAGTTCCACCTGCAGGAGGAACCCCTGACACCCGGCTGCAGAACCGTCATATGCCCTCGGGAGCGAGAGCCGAATGCCACTGGGTTCTGGTGCTGAGAGAGGAGGACTGGCCGTTGGTGATGGGATGGAGTAAGAAGGCGTAGGCACCTCTCCAGTCACCAACCGGCGCAGAGTGTTGGACACCTCGTCCATGGCGGCCCCAAGTTGCCGGATCATGGTGTCTTGATAGCTGATCCGCTCTTCCAGCGACTTGGGTGCCGCCGCTGCTCCTGCTGACTCCATAGTTGGTGTGTTGTTCTGTCAAAAGAACCGATGTGGATGTGGTGGAGGAGTCAGGCGCAGGACACAGAGGATTCGTCCAAAAGACTTTACTAGTCCAAAGTGCAACAAAACAATACACGACCTCGAAAACAAACGGAGGCGAGGGAATTACGCAACATGCGTAAAACAATAAACAAAACTAACAGAGCGCAAACACGCAGCTCCGCACGACAGGCAAACAACAACACACAATCTAACTAATACAAAACAGGGAACGTATAAGACACGTAATCAGAACACAAACAGACACAGGTGTACAAGACAGACTAAAGCAATCACACCACGAAACATACAACGGTTGCAGCTAGTATTCCGGGGACGGCGAACGCCGAAGCCTGCCCGAACCAGGAGGAGGAGCAGTCTCGGCCGAAACCGTGACATGTAAGTGTCTGCCCCATGTCCAATCCCCCATATATATTTAAAAAAAAACATTTTTATATATTTTGCTTTATTATTTTCCCCTAACTTTACCACCCCTCCCCTAATTGGAGTAAACTAATGGACAACAACACTTAGGCTTCTACTTCCAGCTTACACATACTATATACATTTTATATAGTACATGACTGTAAGTCGCTTTGGATAAAAGCGTCTGCTAAATGGCATATTATTATTATTATAGTATAAGCTACATATGGACAGTACCAAAACATTACATTTACATTTGAGTCATTTAGCAGACGCTCTTATCCAGAGCGACTTACAGTTAGTAGTGTGCAATTTCATGCTGGCCCCCCGTGGGAAACGAACCCACAACCCTGGCGTTGCAAGTGCCATGCTCTACCAACTGAGCAAAATCTGCAGAGCTGGGATGGCTGTATCCCAGTCCGATTTTATTTTCTTGAGCGGATGGTCGGGAGGACTGGAACATAATTACAAATCATTTGTAGACCGCAAATTGACCAACAAACAGATACAGTGGGGGAAAAAAGTATTTAGTCAGCCACCAATTGTGCAAGTTCTCCCACTTAAAAAGATGGGAGAGGCCTGTAATTTTCATCATAGGTACACGTCAACTATGACAGACAAATTGAGATTTTCTTTCCCAGAAAATCACATTGTAGGATTTTTAATGAATTTATTTGCAAATTATGGTGGAAAATAAGTATTTGGTCAATAACAAAAGTTTCTCAATACTTTGTTATATACCCTTTGTTGGCAATGACACAGGTCAAACGTTTTCTGTAAGTCTTCACAAGGTTTTCACACACTGTTGCTGGTATTTTGGCCCATTCCTCCATGCAGATCTCTTCTAGAGCAGTGATGTTTTGGGGCTGTCGCTGGGCAACACAGACTTTCAACTCACTCCAAAGATTTTCTATGGGGTTGAGATCTGGAGACTGGCTAGGCCACTCCAGGACCTTGAAATGCTTCTTACGAAGCCACTCCTTCGTTGCCCGGGCGGTGTGTTTGGGATCATTGTCATGCTGAAAGACCCAGCCACGTTTCATCTTCAATGCCCTTGCTGATGGAAGGAGGTTTTCACTCAAAATCTCACAATACATGGCCCCATTCATTCTTTCCTTTACACGGATCAGTCGTCCTGGTCCCTTTGCAGAAAAAACAGCCCCAAAGCATGATGTTTCCACCCCCATGCTTCACAGTAGGTATGGTGTTCTTTGGATGCAACTCAGTATTCTTTGTCCTCCAAACACGACGAGTTGAGTTTTTACCAAAAAGTTATATTTTGGTTTCATCTGACCATATGACATTCTCCCAATCCTCTTCTGGATCATCCAAATTCACTCTAGCAAACTTCAGACGGGCCTGGACATGTACTGGCTTAAGCAGGGGGACACGTCTGGCACTGCAGGATTTGCGTCCCTGGCGGCGTAGTGTGTTACTGATGGTAGGCTTTGTTACTTTGGTCCCAGCTCTCTGCAGGTCATTCACTAGGTCCCCCCGTGTGGTTCTGGGATTTTTGCTCACCGTTCTTGTGATCATTTTGACCCCACGGGTGAGATCATGCGTGGAGCCCCAGATCGAGGGAGATTATCAGTGGTCTTGTATGTCTTCCATTTCCTAATAATTGCTCCCACAGTTGATTTCTTCAAACCAAGCTGCTTACCTATTGCAGATTCAGTCTTCCCAGCCTGGTGCAGGTCTACAATTTTGTTTCTGGTGTCCTTTGACAGCTCTTTGGTCTTGGCCATAGTGGAGTTTGGAGTGTGACTGTTTGAGGTTGTGGACAGGTGTCTTTTATACTGATAACAAGTTCAAACAGGTGCCATTAATACAGGCAACGAGTGGAGGACAGAGGAGCCTCTTAAAGAAGAAGTTACAGGTCTGTGAGAGCCAGAAATCTTGCTTGTTTGTAGGTGACCAAATACTTATTTTCCACCATAATTTGCAAATAAATTCATTAAAAATCCTACAATGTGATTTTCTGGGAAAGAAAATCTCAATTTGTCTGTCATAGTTGACGTGTACCTATGATGAAAATTACAGGCCTCTCTCATCTTTTTAAGTGGGAGAACTTGCACAATTGGTGGCTGACTAAATACTTTTTTTCCCCACTGTATATTATTTGACTAAAACATTAATAATTTCAAAACTTGCTTACGATCATTTGTCTCTCTATTATGCATGGAAATACTTGGGAACAGATTTCCAATTAAATTTGTGGAGCTGATTTCCTGGTGTTTTTACAGTTTTTTATTTCCCAAAATTCGGCCCACGGGCCGCCAGTTGGGGAACCCTGCCATACACACTGTCTGCCATCTGCCCAGTACAGTTGAACCTGGGATTTATCCATGAAGAGCACACTTCTCCAGTGTGCCAGTGGCCATCGAAGGTGAGCATTCGCCCACTGAAGATGGTTACGATGCCGAACTGCGGTCAGGTCAAGACCCTGGTGAGGACGACAAGCATTTGTGGCATTGTGTTGTGGGACAAAACTGCACATTTTCAATTGGCCTTTTATTGTCCCCAGCACAAGGTGCACCTGTGTAATGATCATTCTGTTTAATCAGCTTCTTGATACGCCACACCTGTCAGGTGGATGGATTATCTTGGCAGAGGAGAAATGCTCACTAACAGGGATGTAAACAAATTTGGAACATTTCTGGGATCTTTTATTTCAGTTCATGAAACATGGGACCAACACTTTACATGTTGTGTTTATATTTTTGTTCAGTGTAGTAAGATAACATAGAAGCAAACTCTGAGTGTTGGATTGAAGACTGGTGTTTCAATTACATTGTTTACAATGTAGTATCCTCTAGTTTTACAGAATTCTGAAATGAAAGTCTGCATTGATTTATTCACACTGAAACGTCTTTCTAACATGTGTCTAACGTCAGATCAAAACCAGACATTAAGATGGAACCTAGTGCCGGGAGACCAGTGGATTACCAAGTAAATGAAACTATACAGTATGCTCAATGAATCAAGGAATAGTCAGCATTTAACATATTGTTATACTGAAGAGTGTTTATACATGATCACCCTATTTCACCAGGTTAGTGTTATACTCTAGAGTGTTTATACATGATAACCCTATTTCACTAGGTTAGTGTTACCATCGTAGAGGCCAGACAGCTAGTAGGGCTGAACATGGACCCAGTGGTCTGTGTGGAGATCGGAGATGATAAGAAGTACACTCAGATGAAGGAGTCGACAAACTGCCCATACTACAATGAGGTAACCAACCTGCTCTAGAATGATGATGATGAGGAGGAGGAGGAGGAGGAGGTTGATGATGAGGGTGATGATGATGATGATGATGAGGGTGATGATGATTATAACAAGATCTACAACACTGTAATTGCATGTATAGTCATTTTTCAATAAAGCTACACATTTTAACAGCAAACTACCCTCACGCATTTACTTTATCTCACATTTCTCTTTTAGTATTTTGTCTTTGACTTCCACGTCCCATCGGATGTTATGTTTGACAAGATCCTGAAGCTGTCGGTGAGTAGCTCTACCACCATACAAACAACCAAACAGCCGTGCAAGAATTCCCCTCCATATATAAATGAATGGAGAACCATGGGAATCGCTGTGTCCATTATTTATATAGTCATTCATAATATTCAATTCAGGTCACATGTTATTGAAGCACATCTCTGCTCATCCATCCCTCAGGTAATCCACTCCAAGAACCTGTTGCGTAGTGGGACCCTGGTTGGCTCTTTCAAACTGGACGTAGGCACTGTCTACTCACAGCCAGGTCAGGGAGAAACAGAGGGAAACATGGTAGCTACTACTGACCCATCTATGGTTCTGGTACCTACCGTTATACATATTCATGTTGATGTTTTTATTTTATTTTAAAAATGTCCAACAGAACACCAATTTTTCCACAAATGGGCCCTTCTCTCTGACCCTGATGACATCACTGCCGGGTGCAAAGGTTACATTAAATGTGACATCGCCGTCGTGGGTAAAGGAGACAACATCAAGACTCCCCACAAGGCCACGGAAACCGATGAAGATGACATAGAAGGGTAAACAACGACCAACAAATTACTGGGGATATGAGTGAGAAAACCACTAATACTGTAGAAGTAATGAACCCTAACCAACATATTACTGGGGATATGAGTGAGAAAACAACAGTTGTGGAAAAAGTACTCAATTGTCATACTTGAGTAAAAGTAAAGATACCTTAATAGAAAATGACTCAAGTAAAAGTGAAAGTCTAAAAGTATTTGGTTTTAAATATACTTAAGTATCAAAAGTAAATGTATAATCATTTCGAATTCCTTCTATTAATCAAACCAGACGGAACCATTTTCTGGTTTTTTTTAATTTACAGATCGCTAGGGGCAGACTCCAACACTCAGACATCATTTACAAATGAAGCATGTGTGTTTAGTGAGTCCGCCAGATTAGAGGCAGTAGGGATGACCAGGGATGTTCTCTTGATAAGTGCGTGAATTGGACAATTTTCATGTCCTGCTAAGCATTCAAAATGTAACAGGTATTTTTGGGTGGGTGTCAGGGAAAATGTATAGAGTAAAAAGTACATTATTTTCTTTAGGAATGTAGTGAAGTAAAAGTAAAAGTTGTCCAAAATATAAATAGTAAAGTAAAGTACAGATACCCCAAAAAACTACTTAATTTGTACTTTAAAGTATTTTTACTTAAGTACTTAACACCACTGGAAAAAGCAGTAATACTGTTGTAGTAATGAACCATAACCAACATATTACTTGGGATATGAGTGAGAAAAGTAGTAATTGTAGTTGTAAATTACCCAACAAAACGTTGCTTAGGGCCCGCAAGAGGCTGACTACATGTGTGGGTATGGATGTGGGTACGCAGACCCGCGAGCCATTGCGGCCCCTCATGATGAGTTCAGATTTTTTGTGGCCCCCACTACTATCAAAGTTGCCCCTCCCTGCTCTAAAGAGCCCTGCGAAAGATCTCCCCTCTCACAATTCTTGCTTACTTTCTATTGCTGTTTTAGTCATAGAGATGCAACACAGTGTGTTACAAGTGTTCTCTTTAATTCTGTGGTTTCAGTAACCTCCTGTTACCTGAGGGGGTTCCCACGGAGCGCCAGTGGGCTCGCTACTATGTGAAGATCTACCGAGCCGAGGGCCTTCCCAAGATGAACACCAGCATCATGGCTAATGTCAAGAAGGCTTTCATAGGGGAGAACAAGGACCTTGTGGACCCTTATGTACAAATACTGTTCGCTGGCCAGAGGGTAAGTTATAGCACTGTTCTGGTGCTATGCTATGTTACGTTAAACAATGTTATGTTATGCTATGTTACTTTAAATGATGTTATGTTATTCTATGTTATGTTAAACTATGTTATGTTATTTGTATTTATTAAGGATCCCCATTAGCTGCTGCCAAGGCAGCAGCTACTCTTCCTGGGGTCCAGCAACATTAAGGCAGTTATATACAATAAAAAATATTAAATGACATTACATTTCATAACACTTTTCATAACACATTAAGTGTGTGCCCTCAGGCCACTACTCTACTACCACATATCAACAATACAATATCCATGTGTACGTGTGTGTAGAGTGCGTGTGTTATCATATGTATCTATATGCGTGTGTCTGTTAAACTATGTTATGTTATTCTATGTTTATGTTAAACTATGTTATGCTACGCTATGTTATGTTAAACTATGTTATGCTACGTTATGTTATGCTACGCTATGTTATGTTATGCTACGCTATGTTATTTTATGTTATGCTACGCTATGTTATGCTATGATATGTTATTCTATGTTATGCTACGCTATGTTATGCTACGCTATGTTATGTCATGCTATATGCAATGGGCACAACTTGTTTTATTGTAGTGTCTCTCTGGACTGCTTTGTGATCCCAGGGGAAAACATCTATCCAGAAGAGCAGCTATGAGCCCATCTGGAACGAGCAGATCATCTTCACTGAGATGTTTCCACCGCTCTGCAAACGCATGAAGGTCCAGATCCGAGACTCAGACAAAGTGAACGACGTGGCCCTCGGAACACACTTCATTGACCTGAGAAAGATCGCCAATGATGGAGACAAAGGTGCTTCAGTGGAGAAATGTTTTCGTTTCTTTTTTTTGTGTTTCATTTTTGATATATTTGGTGTTTGTATAAAGCAGGGCTCTCCCAGCCTGTTCCTGTAGAGCCCATCCCTCCTGTAGGTTTTCACTCCAACCCTGTTCCTGGAGAGCTACCCTCCTGTAGGTTTTCACTCCAACCCTGTTCCCGGAGAGCTACCCTCCTGTAGGTTTTCACTCCAACCCTGTTCCCGGAGAGCTACCCTCCTGTAGGTTTTCACTCCAACCCTGTTCCCGGTGAGCTACCCTCCTGTAGGTTTTCACTCCAACCCTGTTCCCGGAGAGCTACCCACCTGTAGGTTTTTGCTCCAACTCCAGTTGTATCTATTAAATCAACTCACAACCAGCCAATGATTAGAATCAGGCGTGCTAGATTAGAGTTGGAGTGAAAACCTACAGGAGGGTAGCTCCCCAGGAACAGGGTTGGAGTGAAAACCTACAGGAGGGTAGCTCCCCAGGAACAGGGTTGGAGTGAAAACCTACAGGAGGGTAGCTCCCCAGGAACAGGGTTGGAGTGAAAACCTACAGGACGGTAGCTCCCCAGGAACAGGGTTGGAGAGCCCTGGGGTAGAGTCAAGTCAAGTGTAATGAGTCCCAGCTGGACCAATTTGGAGAAGTATTACCTCATGAAAAGTCTGACCATGTTTAACCAACCGAGAGATGCGTTTTAACAGTGTGTGGTCCGGAGTTGGCTGTGTTAGCGCTCCAATCTCCAAAAGCAATTGCAAAGTTGCCATGTTCTTAACACCCATACCCTTCTCTGCCAGGCTTCCTTCCCACCCTGGGTCCGGCCTGGGTGAACATGTATGGCTCCACACGTAGCTACACCATCATGGACGAGCACCAGGACCTGAACGAGGGTCTGGGGGAGGGGGTGTCCTTCAGGGCCCGTCTGCTGGTCAGCCTGGGTGTGGAGATCCTGGACACCTCCTCTCCGGAGGTCATGAGCTCCACCGAGGTCAAGGTGGAGGGGGTGCCCAACATCTCAGAGGTGGGTCTCACACACACACACGCACACACACACACACACATACATACACACACACACGCTCTGTCTCTCTCTCTCTCTCTCTTTGTCTCTTTCTCTCTCTCGCTCTCTCTCTCTCTCTCTCTTTCTCTCTCTCTCTCTCTCTCTTTCTTTCTCTCTTTCTTTCTTTCTTTCTTTCTTTCTTTCTTTCTTGGGTGAGTGCTCAAGCAGACAAACCCTCCTACAGTGACTGACACCTCACAACAACAGGTCATTGCGGTGCAATCAGACTAAATTATTCATCATCTTTATTTAGCTGATCCTTGATGCTACATTATTAACTGACTGTTTCCATCGATAGAGGTCTTTTATGTGTTCAGACAATGTAAGTCACAGAGCCGATAGAGCGAGGGAGCGTCTATCTAACCGTCACTGGTCTTTGCCAGATCCTGGACCAGAACTCTGCATGCACCATATTTCCATACTCATCATGGCAATACTCACCATAGTCTCATATATTTTGATACATCATACACCATATTATACACGTTACAGCATTCTCAAACCATACATTATATATACAAAAATATGTGGACACCCCTTCAAATTAGTGGATTCGGCTATTTCAGCCACACCCGTTGCTGACAGGTGTATAAAATCGAGCACACAGCCATGCAATCTCCATAGACAAATATTGGCAGTAGAATGGCCTTACTGAAGAGCTCAGTGACTTTCACCGTGGCACCGTCATAGGATGCCACCTTTCCAACAAGTTAGTTCGTCAAATTTCTGCCCAGCTAGAGCTGTCCCGGTCAACTGTAAGTGCTGTTATTGTGAAGTGGAAACGTCTAGGAACAACGACGGCTCAGCCGCGAAGTGGTAGGCCACACAAACTCACAGAACGAGACCACCGAGTGCTGACATGCATAGCGCGTAAAAAAGAATCTGTCCTCGGTTGCAACACTCACTACAGAGTTCCAAACTGCCTCTGGAAGCAACGTCAGCACAAGAACTGTCAGGAGCTTAATGAAATGGGTTTCCATGGCCGAGCAGCCGCACATAAGCCTAAGATCACCATGCGCAATGCCAAGCATCGGCTGGAGTGGTGTAAAGCTCGCCGCCATTGGACACCAGTGGAAATGCGTTGTCTGGAGTGATGAATCACGCGTCACCATCTGGCAGTCTGACGGAGGAATCTGGATTTGGTGGGTGCCAGAAGAACGCTTCCTGCCCCAATGCATAGTGCCAAATGTAAAGTTTGGTAGAGGAGGATTAATGGTCTGGGGCTGTTTTTCATGGTTCGGGCTAGGCCCCTTAGTTCCAGTGACGGGAAATCTTAACGCTACAGCAGATAATGACATTCTCTACGATTCTATGCCTCCAACTTTGTGGCAACAGTTTGGGGAAGGCCCTTTCCTGTTTCAGAATGACAATGCCCCTGTGCACAAAGCGAGGTCCATACAGAAATGATTTGTCGAGATCGGTGTGGAAGAACTTGACTGGCCTGCACAGAGCCCTGACCTCAACCCCATCGTTGACTGCAAGCCGAATCGCACAACATCAGTGCGCAAAGTCATTAATGCTCTTGTGGCTGAATGGAAGTCCCCACAGCAAAGTTCCAACATCTAGTGGAAAGCCTTCCCAGAAGAGTGGAGGCTGTTATAGCAGCAAAGGGGTGACCAAATTCATATTAATGCCCATGATTTTGGAATGAGATGTTCGACGAGCAGGTGTCCACATTCTTTTGGTCATGCAGTGTACATCTAGTTATCACATATGAGGGTTTCCATTATGATCTTTGTGTCTCCATCCATCAAGAATACAATGTATATCCGTGTTAATTTTTGTGTCTCTCTCCATCCAGAGTGCCACAGGGAAAGTGGAGGAGTTCTTCCTCTTTGGGGCATTCCTGGAGGCCACCATGATTGACAGGAAGATCGGGGACAAACCAATCTGCTTCGAGGTTACAATAGGTTGGTACCTTCAATAGCTCAGCCAATGAGCCAACATGACATCATCCTCTATGAGGAAATAGCAAGCATTTTTGAAACGGTCTGTTTGAGGTGGGGTTTGTGAAGTTTTTTTTTCTCTAATTTATGCTTTTGCCACAAATACAAGTATAGGATGAGTCAACAACATTATTTAGGTATGAGTTAACAGAATATAACTTTTAAAAGTGAGATTTACGCTGGACAGTTACTTTAAGACTAGTCCTGGGTTTTATAGTCTAGGACTAGCCTCAATCCGTCCCTGAGAAACCATCCCTCAATGAAGATTCTCCATTGACAATTCTTTCTAATCCATTACTAGGCTTAATCTGGGTCCGGGCCTCCATCCCAATCTGCCCAGGCCTCCATCCCAATTCTTTCTAATCCATTACTAGGCTTAATCTGTGTCCGGGTAACCAACCTTTGATTTATATCGGCATATTTTAAACGTGCGTCTTTTAACCAGGTAACTATGGTAGCGAGATTGATGGTGTGACCAAACCCAAGTCGAGTAGCGGGAAGAAGAGTGGGGGAGACGGAGATGAAGAGGAGACAGAACTGATCCATGGATCCAGTGATGAAGAGGAGGAAGATGAAAATGACCTGGTCTCAGTGTCCACCACCCCGCCCATGAAACCAGTCATCACCGACAGGTCAGATCCCAACAGACACATGACATGATAATGACCTGGTCTCAGTGTCCACCACCCCGCCCATGAAACCAGTCATCACCGACAGGTCAGATCTAGGGTTGCAAAATTCTGGGAACTTTCAATAAATTCCCTGGTTTTCTAGAAATCCTGGTTGGAGGATTCCGGATTTCCTGCTTATTCCCTCCTGATCCAGGGAATTCTCCAACCGGAAAATTAGGGAATTCATTAAAAGTTCCCAGAATTTTGCAACCCTTGTCAAATCCCAACAGACTCACTGGCAGAGTACCCCAGCGTGCCAAGCTGGTTAAAAGGAAGTTAGTTCTGGTTGTGAACTAGTTCTAATGACAATCATTTCAGCTAGTTTTCCTGCTGGGATTGTTGTTTTTTCTGCAACTGGATCGTACGTTTCTCTAGGTCAGGTTTCATTCTCTCTTTTTATGCATCTCAAACCTTCAGAAACTATTTCCACCTGCCTTACTTTGAGAGGAAGCCGTGTATTTACATCAAGAGCTGGTGGCAGGACCAGAGAAGAAGACTGTACAATGCCAACCTTATAGACAACATTGCCGATAAACTGGTGGGTCAATCAATCACTGTTACTCAATTGAAATGTGTAAGAACGACATTAGTAAAACATAATAAATAGTTATATTACCAACATTCTTAAAACATCAGAGTAATGTTCTATCATGTCTGTAACACTGTGTCAACAGGAGGAGGGTCTGAACGATGTTCAGGAGGTCATTAAAACTGAGAAGGCCTATCCTGAACGCAGACTGAGAGGGGTCCTGGAGGATCTCAGCAATGGATGCAGGTCTCTACTGACCCTTTAACCCTACTGAGTTCCTACTGGCTCTATACTGATCCTTTAACCCTACTGAGTCCTACTACTGGCTCTATACTGATAACACTACTGAGTGCTACTGCTGGCTCTATACTGATAACACTACTGAGTCCTACTTCTGGCTCTATACTGATAACACTACTGAGTTCCTACTACTGGCTCTATACTGATAACCCTACTGAGTCCTACTACTGGCTCTATACTGATAACACTACTGAGTTCCTACTACTGGCTCTATACTGATAACACTACTGAGTCCTACTACTGGCTCTATACTGATAACACTGCTGAGTCCTACTACTGGCTCTATACTGATAACACTACTGAGTCCTACTACTGGCTCTATACTGATAACACTACTGAGTCCTACTGGCTCTATACTGATAACACTACTGAGTCCTACTACTGGCTCTATACTGATAACACTACTGAGTCCTACTACTGGCTCTATACTGATAACACTACTGAGTCCTACTACTGGCTCTATACTGATAACACTACTGAGTCCTACTTCTGGCTCTATACTGATAACACTACTGAGTCTTACTGGCTCTATACTGATAACACTACTAAGTCCTACTACTGGCTCTGTACTGTCTTACTCAATTCCTTGTTTTTAGGAGGACATTGTCTGTATCCAATAAGCTCTGATCTAAAGTAGTGTACTATATAGGGAATAGGGTGCCATTTGGAACGCTGCCATTGACTGACATTTAATCATTTTTTCTAGTCAATTTCTGACTCTGGCTAACAAGGACCAGAACCAGACTGGGAGGACCAAGCTGGACAAAGAGAGACTCAAGTCCTGCATGAGGGAACTGGTACGGCAAACATGATCTATGACTGTAGTGTTTTTATATATGATTCTCTGTCACATATTACACCCAGTCCTGGACTAGTCCTGGACTAAAAAGCTATTTCTACTGAGCCTGCTTTTAGTCCAAGACTGGGCTTTGTCTGTGTCCAGGAAACAGGCCATTCGTGTGTCAGTGGTAAAAAGTGTACTTGTCTCATTGTGTGTGCTTGTAGGAGAACATAGGTCAGCAGGCTAAGACCATCAGGACACAGGTGAAGAAGAACACAGTGAGGGATAAGATCAAGATGGTGCAGAACTTCCTCCAAAAGCTCAGGTTCCTAGCTGACGAGGTAAGTCAGGAAGGGGTATATATGTATGGTACATATACAATAGTTAATCAATCTAAAGCTATTGATTCCATTCCAGATGTCTTTGTTCATCTTTTTTTTCCTTTATATTATGTGTATATTTGTTGAATGGTTGTTATTGTTGTTTTAACCCTGTTTGCACTACACATTTCCCAATTGGGACAATAAATATATTTGAGATTGATTGATTGGTTGATTGACTGGCTGATTGATTGAATCCTCTATGTGTAATTGCAGCCTCAGCACAGCATCCCTGACATCTACATCTGGATGATGAGTAACAACAAGCGTATCGCCTACGCCCGTGTCCCCTCCAAAGACATCCTGTACTCCGGGGTGGAGGAGGAGACTGGGAAGGACTGTGGCAAAGTCAAAACCATCTTCCTTAAGGTCTTTGAATAGTTATTCTACGTCCAAAACCAAAGCCTATTTCCTCTTCCAGTGTGTGTTTATTGATTTAGCTTGAAATCCCCCAAAAGTAATAATTACAGCCATTCCCTTTTCAGTTTTAACTTGTTTTGAACCACTGCTGGTGCGTCCATCTGATTTTCCTTCATGTGTTTGCCTCATCATGCCCAGCTGCCTGGTAAGAAGGGCTTTGGGGCAGCTGGCTGGACAGTGCAGGCTAAGACAGAGATCTACCTGTGGCTGGGTCTGAACCGTCAGAGGAAAGACTTCCTGTCTGGTCTGCCCAACGGCTTTGAGGAGAACAAGATGCTGAAAGGACCTGGCTCGCAGTCTGCTCCCCCCATCAGCCTCACATACATGAGTAAGAGGGACTGATAAATGCTTACATTATCAGCGGTCTAGACACATGAGTAAGGGAGATGGTGATGTCCCATGCATGTGCCACACATATCCACATATCCATAGAAACAGAATGAATAGAACGGACAAATCCCTCAGATTTACCCTGGTGGTCTCGGATCGGTCGGTGCTTTATAGCAAACTCCTTATGGTGGTTGTCATCCCTGACGTTCTTCAGGGAGCGTATTTTCTAGTAGTTCTAATTCTATTCACATATTGTATCACTACGAAGAAGGGAAGCTAGAGAATCCCATTGATAAATGCTTATCTATCTCCCCCCTCCACAGTGAAGCAGATCTTCCAGCTGAGAGTGCATATGTACCAGGCTCGCAGCCTGTTTGCGGCAGACAGCAGCGGCCTCTCTGACCCCTTCGCCAGGGTCTTCTTCTCCACACACAGCCAGGTCACAGAGGTAGGACAACTAGATTTGTTTGTTTGTTTATTAATTTTTTTAAATACAGTGATTCCATGAATATAACTTTCTATCATCTTTCAAGTAATTTAAGAATCAGTATAAGAATAACAGAATGGTGAACGAGAGTAACAAGATGGTGAATGAATGAATGAATTAATTAATATCATTCTCTGCCCAGGTGCTGAATGAGACACTGTGCCCCACCTGGGACCAGCTGATGGTGTTCGACAACGTAGAACTGTTCGGAGAGGTCGGCGAACTCAGGGACGACCCTCCTATAATCGTCATAGAAATCTATGACCAGGACACGGTGGTAAGCATGATGCCTGGTTAGAACCCAGACCTCTCTTTCCTTGCTGCTCCAGTCCTCTAAGTAACATAAAATGAGTCTCTGCATTTCAATGAGATCTTGTAGATACAGTAGTAGGTGCTTTGTTAGCATCATTTTTAAATAATGTTGCAACTTACATGTTTATCTGATTTATATGAATTATATTTGAAAGAATGTATATGTTTACTCAACTGATGATCTTATATCTATTCCTGAACATAAACACCATTGTTTTGGATGACCCTGGCTCGGGATAAGTAGAGTGTGAATTTCATTCTGATTGAAGTCTTGGAGTAGTGGATGAGAGCATTATGCCCCAAGGCAGGGCTCTCCTAGCCTCGTATGAACCATCCTGATCTCGCGAGCTGATGTTCTGTTTCGCGAAAACAGAATGTAAGCTCGCGAGATCAGGATCATTCGTACGAGACTAGTGCTCTCCAACCCTGTTCCTGGAGAGCTACCCTCCTGTAGGTTTTTGCTCCAACCCCAGTTCTAACAAACCTGATTCAGCAATATGGAATCAGCTTATCAACTAGCTAATTATTAGAATCAGGTGTGCTGAATTAGGGTCGGAGCAAAAACCTACTGGACGGTAGCTCTCCAGGAACAGGGTTGTAGAGCCTTGGACCAAGGCATGCAAGAGGTATAAAAGATTTAGCTGGAAAGACACATTCACTGGACATCAGCCTTACCCCTCTTGCATTCCTTCAATGGAAGCTTTTTGCTTATGCGGTACAGTGGTTATGTTTGGGTGTCATTTCCATTATTTTTTTGCCTAGTCCCAGATCTGTTCTGAAGTGTGTGTGTGTATAGCTAACTCCTAAAGTCAAGTTGGCAAAACAGTACAAACAGATCTGGGACCAGGGCTAGTTTATTTTCATTGTTCTCCTGTATTATCTTGAGCTTTGAAGCATGTGCATTGTCAAGCCATGCTTCTTTGTTGGGTAAAGCTAATACCATACTTAACCTATTAATGAATGATGTGGCATGAACACCCTCTATTGTATGTGAACACAGGCCAATTTCTTCGGATTGTAGATAGTACAGTATTACAAAGAGACCATTCTTTCAAATATTTAAACCTTAATTCATAATTGTGGACGTGGTGTGGTCCTTGATTTATCAAAGCAGGTTCAGGGTTATATGTCTTCCTGTTATGTTATGATGTGACTCCAGGGCAAAGCAGAGTTCATGGGCAGGACCTTCGCCAAGCCCATAACCAAGATGGCTGACGAACACTACGGACCTCCACGTTTCCCTCCCCAACTAGAGTACTACCAGATCTATAGGGGGAACTGCACCGCTGGAGAGATGCTGGCAGCCTTCGAACTGCTGCAGGTGAGCCTGGCAATAGATCAACCTCAACATTATTTGTCCCAAAGTGGAGGGAAATTGATTGTGGGACAAATAAAGGTAGAAGTTGAACAAACGTTTACTTTCAAAGTTTTTGTATTCTGAGATTTCCTAGGTTAATAATAGTAAAACTAAATATTATTTCTGCCAGTCATGTGACAATAGATTATTTGATTAGACCTAAATGAATCAGTAATGTTGATGTCTGTAACGTCTGTTAATTTTTCAGATTGGTCCGCATGGTAAAGCTGACCTGCCGCCCATCGACGGTCCTACAGACATGGACCGTGGTCCCATCCTACCTGTCCCTCTGGGCATCAGACCAGTCCTCAGCAAGTACAGGATCGAGGTGGGAGTTAACCTCCTCTTGGTGTACAGGAAGTGTAGCTGTCAATATTGCTGTAACATTTAGGAAATGCTTATGTACTGCTTATGAATGGGTTATGAATGGGTTATGAACGGGTTATGAATTGGTTACGAATAGGTTATGAATATGTTATGAATGTGTCATGAATGGGTTATGAATGGGGTATGAAGGCCTGATGTAGGTACCCTTTAAATAAAGTATTACTGAATTGTTCCCTTTTCCAGGTGCTGTTCTGGGGCCTCAGGGACCTGAAGAGGGTCAACCTAGCCGCGGTGGACAGGCCTCGTGTGGACATAGAATGTGCCGGTAAAGGGGTCCAGTCTTCCCTGATCCAGAACTACAAGAAAAATCCCAACTTCGGCACCCTGGTTAAGATGTTTGAGGTGGTGAGTTCTCTTTAAAGTCATTCCATCATTCACCTGGTTCTCGCCTGATGACAACCAAAATATGACGATTTTCCCATGACGTTGTGATGTCGTCATGAAAACTAAATCTTTACCTTACTGTAACAGAGATCAGTTGGTTTTAATGTGATTATATCAAGTCTTCTCAACCAGAAAACCGTTTTTCCAACCAGGAAATGACACCATTAAGATGCCATGTGCCAAATGTGGCCCATTCATTTACTGTGAACTTATGTTCTTCAGGATCTGCCTGAGAATGAGCTGCTCCACCCTCCCCTGAACATCAGAGTGGTGGACTGCAGAGCGTTCGGTCGCTACACCTTAGTGGGGAACCATGCTGTCACCACATTACGCAAGTTCATCTACCGGGCAACAGACAAGCAAGCCAACAACTGGAACACTGAAGGTACACACACATGCACACACATACACGCACACGCCCGCACACACACACACACACACACACACACACACACACCTCGCAGTGCCCTTGCACTTTGCAAAGGTCGGGAAGATAAATGATTTGTACCACTGATACTCATGCAGTCTTTCTCCTCTCCCAGAGGAGATCATTGTCAACTACGAGCCAGAGCCCTCCATCAAGAAGATGGAGACCATGGTCAAGCTGGACTCTGTAAGATCTCACACCGTTACATTAATGTTAACTTGAATAATAAACTTGAATAAAACATCCTGAGTTGTAATATAGCTGATATTATATGTTTTGTGGTGTTTTTCAGGGGTCTGATGCGGTGGTTAAAATTGAGGTAAGCGTTACGACGTTGATCTGGAAATGTCTCTGTTTCTCAATGTAGGGACAATGTTAAAAGCATTTGTAGGGTGACGGTTTATTTGTTAAGTTTGTACAGTAGTTTAAAATATAAAAAAAGGGCAATTGCAACCTGTAATCTAACCTTACATTGATGTTGTAGGAGGATGAGAAGGGAGGGAAGAAGAAGAAGAGGAAGAAGGGAGGAGGAGACGAGGTGGAGGAGGAGGAGTTTGATGAGAGCATGTTGGATTGGTGGTCAAAGTACTTCGCCTCGATCGAAACTCTGATGGAGGTGAGGCCATCCGTGAAAATGGCATTGTTATTTCGTTTTTCCTTTAACATTATTATCATTTTATGGCTACTGTGTATTTGATATTATTGGTTTGTGTGTGACTCGGTAGATTCTCAAGGCTCAGGAGGCAGCTATGGCGGACGCCGAGGAGAAAGAGGACCAGGATATTTCTGCTGAGGGTGGAGGTAACAAATGCAATCCTACACTGTGGAAAACACCAGAGAGGCAGATCTAGAACATCTAGGATTTATCTATACAGATTTCTATGTATCATCAATATGTTCTCATGTTAAGGTTGCTGATGTCTGTTAATTTGGTAGAGATTGAAATGTAGATACCATAGATACAGACAAACCTTAAAGTCTTGTAGATGGTCCAGCATAATCATGAACCTTTGCATATTGATCATTGGACTTTAAAGTAGAATGTTATTATTGCAGTCGAATGGAATTATCAGGTTGTGTGCTATGTCCACTTTCATGTACCTACTATCCTGTATGTGTTGTCCTCTTAGAATCAGGACAACCCCTACTACTAACCCTTCCCATGACCCCTGACCTCTGTCATAGTTAATCTCTGCATACATTAACACAGACATGAACCCTTCCCATAATCCCTGACCTCTGTCATGAATCCATGATTTCCATCACTTCAACTGCATATCTATTACCATTATGCCGGTCATGGAAGTTGTCTATGTAAAATATGAACAATGTGTAAAACACACATAAATAGTTAAGGATAGCTTTGAATTAACATGATACATAAAACAGTTTATATAAAACTAACAAACAAATATTTTTGAATCCCAAATGCACTATTGTGCAGAGATTGTGTGCAAAGCTAAGCTTATGACCTATTGGCTAAATGTTGTCCTAGCTATTCCGAAAGGTCTGTTGCACTGGCATTCACTGTATATACTGTTCACAGAGGCGATTTTAACATGAACATATTGGTAGGGCAAACTTAATCAACAAAGCTCATGATGTGCATCGAAACCAGCACAATCCCAACCCTAAAAATGAGTTTTGAGCCGTTATAACGTTTGGGTTATGATCTGTTTATGGCTACTCCCCACATCTTTAACTCTTATTGCACGGAAGTCCATGGTAGTCGCATAGTATTATAGAATAAACTAGCTAGTAATCAGTCTGCAATATTGCGACACTGCATACGTCTGCCTGTTACAAAGGGGCCCGGTTAACAATATGTAACGTTTGTAACGCTATTCCCTCGCGTCATCTATTGCACAGTTCCAGTTCCATCAAATATATTTATAACTAACCCTTCTTCTACATGTGGTTCAATGGGTATTACAGTCTGCCATCAAACATCAACAATAAGACTGGTAGCCTATAGGGTTTTATAGCTAGCCTACCTCAAAACAGAGACCCTGCTCCATGACCCACCACCAACCACTCCACTTGAATCTTCTTTTCCAGCTTACTTTATTTTAATGGATGGACATATTTTAAAATGTAGGTGGCTAACGAGCACCAAGACGTTTTATCTCGACATTTCCTTCATACAGCTAAGTTTGAAAGTGATTTGCTAGGAGATAGCTAAGCTTGTCGACATGTTTCAGCTAGCTAAGTTACCTAGGTTGAAGACGTGGTAACAGTGCGTGGTAAACAACTAGCTAGCTATGAAGTTGAAACATCTGTCTAATCAAAGTTACCGGGCCTAAGATGTTGATTTATCTGGCAAGCTCTCTTAGCAGGTGCTGCGGTGATGTAGTATCCCCATGAGTGACAGCACCCTTAGCCAATCACGCGCAACCAGAGAAAATCAATGACGCTTATGCTCTGTAATTTCTCTGTCTGCCACTCCACCACGAGCGAGGCTGAAACAGCTGCCTTTAGGAGCTTCCTTAGTCAATGAAAATTTACCAAAACAAGAATACAATGGGAAAGCGACCACGTATACTTTATTAGATCAAACAATTCTTTAAATAAAATTCAATTGGGTGCTAAAATGTTATATTGTTGTGACATGAAATAACAGAATTGCAAATCTCCTGGATAATGGTGGGGCTCAGCCACACCTGCGCCCACGTGATGCATCGCCACTGACCGTTCATATTCAGTTTTCACCCCTCACCCCTCACCCCTTGTCCCTAACCTCAGATATCAAACCTGATGACTCTCCTGTCAAAGGAAAGAAAGGAAAGGGAAAGAAGGACAAGAAGCGGCCTGGAGAAATACCAGAGAAGAAGAAGCACAAACTCAATGAGCTGCAGGTATGTGGCTACTCAACACCACCCAGCCAGCAAAACAGATTACAGTGCCTTCAGAAAGTATTCATACTCCTTGACTTACTCAACATTGTGTTGTGTTACAGCCTGGATTCAAAATGGATGTAAAAATATATGTATATATATTCACTCATCTACACAAAAAGTGAAAACTTAACAAATGTATTGAAAATTAAATACAGAAATATCTCATTTACATGAGTATTCACATCATTGAGCCAATACTTTATAGAAACACCTTTGGCTGCGATTAACTGCTGTTAGTCTTTGGGGGGGTGTAAGTCTAAGAGCTTTGCACTGAATTGTACAATATTTGCACATAATTCTTCAAGCTCTGTCAAGTTTATTGTTGATCATATATGTACATACAGTACCAGTCAAAAGTTTGGACACACCTACTCGTTCAAAGTTTTTTTTTTTTTTTTTTTTACAATTTTGTACATAATAGTGAAAACATCAAAACGATGAAATAACACATATGGAATCATGTAGTAACCAAAAAAGTGTTAAACAATTCAAAATATATTTTATATTTGAGATTCTTCAAACAGCCACCCTTTGCCTTGATGACAGCTTTGCACCCTCTTGGCATTCTCTCAACCAGCTTCATGAGGTAGTCAGCTGGGATGCATTTCAATTAACAGGTGTGCCTTCTTCAAAGTTAATTTGTGGAATTTCTTTCCTTCTTAATGCATTTGAGCCAATCAGTTGTGTTGTGACAAGGTAGGTGGGGTATACAGAAGATTGCCCTATTTGGTAAAAGACCAAGTCCATATTATGGCAAGAACAGCTCAAATAAGCAAAGATAAACGACAGTCCATCATTACTTTAAGACATGAAGGTCAGTCAATACGGAACATTTCAAGAACTTTGAAAGTTTCTTCAAGTGCAGTCGCAAAAACCATCAAGCGCTACGATGAAACTGGCTCTCATGAGGACCGCCACAGGAATGGAAGATCCAGAGTTACCTCTGCTACAGAGGATAAGTTCATTAAAGTTACCAGCCTCAGAAATTGCAGCCCAAATAAAAGCTTCACAGAGTTCAAGTCACAGACACATCTCAACATCAACTGTTCAAAGGACACTGTGTGAATCAGGCCTTCATGGTGGAATTGCTGCAAAGAAACCACTACTAAAGGACACCAATAAGAAGAAGAGACCTGCATACACACATGCATACATACATACACATTGCTAGACAGACATTTTCAAGTCTTGCCATAGATTTTCAAGCTGATTTAAGTCAAAACTGTAACTAGGCCACTCAGGAACATTCAATGTTGTCTTGGTAAGCAACTCCAGTGTATATTTGGCATTGTGTTTAAAGTTATTGTCCTGCTGAAAGGTGAATTTGTCTCCCAGTGTCTGTTGGAAAGCAGACTGAACCAGGTTTTTCTCTAGGATTTTGCCTATGCTTATAGCTGTATTCTGTTTTTTTTTATCAACAAAAAAACTCCACAGTCCTTGCCGATGACAAGCATACCCAGGACATGATGCAGCCAAAGAGTGGTTGTGTTGTGTTGGATTTGTCCCAAACATACTGTATAATGCTTTGTATTCAGGACGAAAAGTTAATTTCTTTGCCACATTTTTGCAGTATTACTTAAGTGCCTTGTTGCAAACAGGATGCATGTTTTGGAATATTTGATTTCTGTACAAGCTTCCTTATTTTCACTCTGTCATTTAGGTTAGTATTGTGGAGTAACTACAATATTGTTGATACATCCTCAGTTTTCTCATATCACAACCATTAAACTGTAACTGTTTTAAAATCACCATTGGCCTCATGGTGAAATCCCTGAGCAGTTTCCTTCCTCTTCGGCAACTGAGTTAGGAAGGACGCCTGTATCTTTGTAGTGACTGGGTGTATTGATACACCATCCAAAGTGTAATTAATAACTTCACCATGCTCAAAGGGATATTCAGTGTCTGCTTTTTTTATTCTTACACATCTACCAATCAGTTCCCTTTTTTGCGAGGCATTGAAAAACCTCCCTGGTCTTGGTGGTTGAATCTGTGCATGAATTTCACTACTCGATTGAGGGACCTTGCAGATAATTGTATGTGTGGGATACAGAGATGAGGTAGTCATAAAAAGTAATGTTAACCACTATTATTGAACACTGAATGAGTCCATGCAACTTATTATGTGACTTATTGAGCACATTTGTACTCCTGAACTTATTTTGGCTTGCCATAAGAAAGGGGTTGAATACTTATTTTTTATTAATTTAAAAAATGTTCTACAAACAAAATTCCACTTTTACATTATGGGGTATTGTGTGTAGATCACTGACACAAAATCTCAATTTAATCCATTTTAAATTCAGGCTGTTCAAAACAGAAGTCTGGGCAAATACTGTATATTCTTTCTTTCTTTATTTTCATGATTTTACTGTATAGAGCAACTTTTTGTATTTCCTCATTAGGTGTACCCGAAGGAGTTGGAGAAGGACTTTGATAACTTTGAAGACTGGCTTCACACCTTCAACCTGTTCAGAGGGAAGGCTGGAGACGACGACGACCAGAACATGGCGGATGAGGACAGGATTATTGGCAAATTCAAAGTAAAACCCCTTTCACACAGATGGCCTTCCCTTCTTCTTTGTCGGAGACGGAAGAGAGAAGGAACTAGCCTGGTCCCAGATCTTCATGTGCTGTACATTAGATTCTGCCGTAGTTGTTCAATGACTAAAGGAGTTGTCTATAGGAGTTGTCTATAGGAGTTGTCTATAGGAGTTGTCTATAGAGTTGTCTATACAGCATACAAATATCTGGGACCAGGTTAGGAAGAATCAGTATTGAGCATACAGCATCCATTATTTTGTTGAATACCACACCCCACCCAATCCTGATATAGTGATGTGACATGAAATAACAGAGTTGCATGCAAAGGGTAAGCCAACACGAAACACAGCCCTTATTTTAAGGGTTTCTAAAATCCCCTGTGGGAAAAATGAATGGAACCATTTCCCTGTTTGACCACTAGGTTTTATGGGTATTATGACACCTTCACTGTGGCGCTCTATTTCAGTTGAACGCATCCCCCCCCTCTTTCCAGAATCTAAAACAATTGTGCATGTCTGTTTGTGTTTCAGGGCTCTCTGTGCATGTACAAAGTGCCGGTGTCAGATGAGATGCAGAGGGAGATGGGCTTCGACTCCAACATGGGCATGTTCCAGAACATTCCAACCAATGACCCAATCAACGTTGTAGTCCGGGTCTATATCATCAGGGTATCTACACAACACAAAACTACACTACACTGTCTACACTACACTGCACAACACTACACTACACTACACTGCACAACACTACACTACACTGTCTACACTACACTACACTACACTGCACTGAGTACAACTTACAATCCTAAATATCAGAATTAATCTTGGAAGCTACAGATTAGACTATCCTGTGATTATTAACATGTAATGTCTTGATTGTCAAATAAAACAAAATAACATATTTTCTAAAGGCAACTGATCTGCATCCAGCGGATATCAATGGAAAAGCTGATCCGTACATCGCTATCAAACTGGGAAAGGCAGACATCAAAGACAAAGAGAACTACCTCTCCAAACAACTCAATCCTATCTTTGGCAAGTAAGTGGAGAAACTCTAAAAACAATATTTCGTCCATTTCCACTAACATTCATGATGTCGTAGTAGAATGAATTTATCCTTGATATGGCCTTAATTATTAATAGCATACGAGCTAGCCAAGTAATTTACTCTGACTGGCACTACTTGTATAATTATAGCTTGCGCATTTAAAGTGTAAACATGTTGAAAAGAATAACCATAAGTTATGACAAAAGACTTTAAAAAAGTCATTTATTTTGAACCCATCAGATCCTTTGACATCGAAGCCACATTTCCCATGGACTCCACACTAACAGTGTCAGTCTATGACTGGGACTTAGTGGGCACTGACGACCTGATTGGAGAGACTAAACTGGATCTGGAGAACCGCTATTACAGCAAGCACAGAGCCATATGTGGCCTCCCATCCAAATATGCCATGTAAGTACTATTACAGTAGCCTGACGACTCACACATATGGCCGGAGCAAGGAGTCTGGATAGCCAGGCAACTATTACAGCAAGCACAGAGCAAAATGTGGCATCAAATCCATGTAGGTGCACCCTCTCTTTTGCCTATAAATATACGTACAACACAGGATCCTGTATATGATCCAATTCAGGATTTACCTAGGATCCTTACCTAAAGGATTCATAAATAAATACCCAATATTATCTTAGAACTGTGAGGCATTCAATTTGTTTGTCTCCATCTTTGTTTTTCGTCTCTGTAGCCATGGCTACAACGTGTGGCGGGATCCCCTGAAGCCGACCCAGATCCTGGCCAAGCTGTGTAAAGAGGGCAAGCTGGACGGACCCCACTACGGCCCTGGAGGACGGGTCAAGGTGGCCAACAGGGTCTTCATGGGCCCAACCGAGATTGAAGATGAAAATGGTACTGTATAGAGTACAACACAACAACATTACCTGAAATGCTTTCTACCCTCCCATGTTGGTTACTGTACCCCCAATCACATTTTGCTCTGCCTGTCTGAAGTACCCCCTCATGTACAACTGATCATATAGGTCTATGTTCTTATGAGCTTTCCCTGTGGGTAGGCCAGGTAGTACTCGACTAGTGTAGTACCCCAGGTTGACAATTACTGCTGTACTGTCTGTCTGGGTTGGTCTGGTGATGCTCTTTAGGTCTGAAGAAGCAGACGGATGAGCACCTGGCCCTGACGGTGCTAAAGCACTGGGAGGATATCCCCAGGGTGGGCTGTAAACTCATCCCAGAACATGTGGAGACCAGACCACTCCTCAACCCTGACAAGCCTGGCATCGAACAGGTAGTACAAGGTTGCCTTTAAGGCTGTGCTTGCTAACTGCCTGAGTGCCTGCTTCAGTGTTTCAAACGATCTATCTGGTGAAAGTAGTAGAGTACAGTAAAGTAAAGTTGACACATTTTCCATGTGAAGGTAGGCCTGATTGATTAGGTTTGATTGCTGTGTAGTTCAATTGTACAGTGGGGAAAAAAAGTATTTAGTCAGCCACCAATTGTGCAAGTTCTCCCACTTAAAAAGATGAGAGAGGCCTGTAATTTTCATCATAGGTACACGTCAACTATGACAGACAAAATGAGGAAAAAAATCCAGAAAATCACATTGTAGGATTTTAATGAATTTATTTGCAAATTATGGTGGAAAATAAGTATTTGGTCAATAACAAAAGTTTCTCAATACTTTGTTATATACCCTTTGTTGGCAATGACACAGGTCAAACGTTTTCTGTAAGTCTTCACAAGGTTTCCACACACTGTTGCTGGTATTTTGGCCCATTCCTCCATGCAGATCTCCTCTAGAGCAGTGATGTTTTGGGGCTGTCGCTGGGCAACACGGACTTTCAAAAAAAAAAATAATAAATCCAACTCCCTCCAAAGATTTTCTATGGGGTTGAGATCTGGAGACTGGCTATGCCACTCCAGGACCTTGAAATGCTTCTTACGAAGCCACTCCTTCGTTGCCCGGGCGGTGTGTTTGGGATCATTGTCATGCTGAAAGACCCAGCCACGTTTCATCTTCAATGCCCTTGCTGATGGAAGGAGGTTTTCACTCAAAATCTCACGATACATGGCCCCATTCATTCTTTCCTTTACACGGATCAGTCGTCCTGGTCCCTTTGCAGAAAAACAGCCCCAAAGCATGATGTTTCCACCCCTATGCTTCATAGTAGGTATGGTGTTCTTTGGATGCAACTCAGCATTCATTGTCCTCCAAACACGACGAGTTGAGTTTTTACCAAAAAGTTATATTTTGGTTTCATCTGACCATATGACATTCTCCCAATCCTCTTCTGGATCATCCAAATGCACTCTAGCAAACTTCAGACGGGCCTGGACATGTACTGGCTTAAGCAGGGGGACACGTCTGTCACTGCAGGATTTGAGTCCCTGGCGGCGTAGTGTGTTACTGATGGTAGGCTTTGTTACTTTGGTCCCAGCTCTCTGCAGGTCATTCACTAGGTCCCCCCGTGTGGTTCTGGGATTTTTGCTCACCGTTCTTGTGATAATTTTGACCCCACAGGGTGAGATCTTGCGTGGAGCCCCAGATCGAGGGAGATTATCAGTGGTCTTGTATGTCTTCCATTTCCTAATAATTGCTCCCACAGTTGATTTCTTCAAACCAAGCTGCTTACCTATTGCAGATTCAGTCTTCCCAGCCTGGTGCAGGTCTACAATTTTGTTTCTGGTGTCCTTTGACAGCTCTTTGGTCTTGACCATTGTGGAGTTTGGAGTGTGACTGTTTGAGGTTGTGGACAGGTGTCTTTTATACTGATAACAAGTTCAAACAGGTGCCATTAATACAGGTAACGAGTGGAGGACAGAGGAGCCTCTTAAAGAAGTAGTTACAGGTCTGTGAGAGCCAGAAATCTTGCTTGTTTGTAGGTGACCAAATACTTATTTTCCACCATAATTTGCAAATAAATTCATTAAAAATCCTACAATGTGATTTTCTGGAGAAAAAAATGCTCAATTTGTCTGTCATAGTTGAAGTGTACCTATGATGAAAATTACAGGCCTCTCTCATCTTTTTAAGTGGGAGAACATGCACAATTGGTGGCTGACTAAATACTTTTTTCCCCCACTGTATCTCACCCCATGTTTGTCTGTGTGTTTCTCTTTGTGTAGGGGAGGATTGAGATGTGGGTGGACATGTTCCCCAAGGATATGCCTGCACCTGGACCGGCCATTGATATCTCACCCAGGAAACCAAAGAAGTATGTTCTAGTACAATGTAATGTGCTTTAAAAAAACATTTAGTAAGAGAATTTGCAGAGTGAAATAAAAGTTATGATGAATGTGCATTGTCCCCCAAATTACATTTGGCGTAGTCAGCAGGATTAGATATCAGTAATACTGTATATTAGTGGGGCAAGGGTCAGCTGTTTGTTCACCCGCACCCACCCGCAATTGCTAATAACAGATCCGCAACCCCCCGACTATATGTGATAAAGTGAAAATCTGAGGCCCGCACCCGACCCTAACACGCTAATACATAAAATGCGCTGTAGGCTAGTCAGACGGCGAATTTGAAAGGGGGTGTTTTTGCATGATTTTAGATATGTTTCTGCTAATAATTTCCAACATTTTGGTAGTCAACTTGTCTATAGCTAGATATCAATTTTTTTATTTAACCTTTATTTAACCAGGTAAGCCAGTTGAGAACAAGTTCTCATTTACAACTGCGACCTGGCCAAGATAAAGCAAAGCAGTGCGATAAAAACAACAACAACACAGAATTACATATGGAATAAACAAAAACATACAGTCAATAACACAATAGAAAATAGAAAATCTATATACAGTGTGTGCAAATGTAGTAAGCTATGGAGGTAAGGCAATAAATAGGCCATAGTGCAAAATAATTACAATTTAGTATTAACACTGGAATGATAGATGTGTAAATAGAGATACTGGGGTGCAAATTAGCAAAATAAATAACAATATGGGGATGAGGTAGTTGGATGGGCTAATTACAGATGGGCTGTGTACAGAGTGGTCCTCTGTAGCTCAGCTGGTAGAGCATGGCGCTTATAACGCCAAGGTAGTGGGTTCGATCCCCGGGACCACCCATACACAAAAAAAATAAAAATAATGTATGCACACATGACTGTAAGTCGCTTTGGATAAAAGCGTCTGCTAAATGGCATATTATTATTATTATTATAGGTACAGTGATCGGTAAGCTGCTCTGACAACTGATGCTTAAAGTTAATGAGGGAGATAAGTGTCTCCAGCTTCAGAGATTTTTGTAGTTCGTTCCAGTCATTTGCAGCAGAGAACTGGAAGGACTGGCGGCCAAAGGAGGTGTTGGCTTTGGGGATGACCAGTGAGATATACCTGCTGGAGCGCAGACTACGGGTGGGTGTTGCTATGGTGACCAATGAGCTAAGATAAGACGGGGATTTGCCTAGCAGAGATTTATAGATGGCCTGGAGCCAGTGGGTTTGGCGACGAATATGTAGTGAGGGCCAGCCAACGAGAGCGTACAGGTCACAGTGGTGGGTAGTATATGGGGCTTTGGTGACAAAACGGATGGCACTGTGATAGACTACATCCAATTTGCAGAGTAGAGTGTTGGAAGCTATTTTGTAAATGAAATCGCCGAAGTCAAGGATCGGTAGGATAGTCAGTTTTACGAGGGCATGTTTAGCAGCATGAGTGAAGGAGGCTTTGTTGCGAAACAGGAGGCCGATTCTAGATTTAATTTTGGATTGGAGATGCTTAATGTGAGTCTGGAAGGAGAGTTTACGGTCTAACCAGACACCTAGGTATTTGTAGTTGTCCACATATTCTAAGTCAGACCCGCCGAGAGTAGTGATTCTAGTCGGGCGGGCAGGTGCAAGCAGCGTTCGATTGAAGAGCATGCATTTAGTTTTACTAGCGTTTAAGAGCATATGCAGCTTCTCTTCTGTCATTATACACTGCTTAAAAAAATAAAGGGAACACTTAAACAACACAATGTAACTCCAAGTCAATCACACTTCTGTGAAATCAAACTGTCCACTTAGGAAGCAACACTGATTGACAATACATTTCACATGCTGTTGTGCAAATGGAATAGACAACAGGTGGAAATTATAGGCAATTAGCAAGACACCCCCAATAAAGGACTGGTTTTGCAGGTGGTGACCACAGACCACTTCTCAGTTCCTATGCTTCCTGGCTGATGTTTTGGTCACTTTTGAATGCTGGCGGTGCTTTCACTCTAGTGGTAGCATGAGACGGAGTCTACAACCCACACAAGTGGCTCAGGTAGTGCAGCTCATCCAGGATGGCACATCAATGCGAGCTGTGGCAAGAAGGTTTGTTGTGTCTGTCAGCGTAGTGTCCAGAGCATGGAGGCGCTACCAGGAGACAGGCCAGTACATCAGGAGACATGGAGGAGGCCGTAGGAGGGCAACAACTCAGCAGCAGGACCGCTACCTCCACCTTTGTGCAAGGAGGAGCAGGAGGAGCACTGCCAGAGCCCTGCAAAATGACCTCCAGCAGGCCACAAATGTGCATGTGTCTGCTCAAACGGTCAGAAACAGACTCCATGAGGGTGGTATGAGGGCCCGACGTCCACAGGTGGGGGTTGTGCTTACAGCCCAACACCGTGCAGGACGTTTGGCATTTGCCAGAGAACACCAAGATTGGCAAATTCGCCACTGGCGCCCTGTGCTCTTCACAGGTGAAAGCAGGTTCACACTGAGCACATGTGACAGACGTGACAGAGTCTGGAGACGCCGTGGAGAACGTTCTGCTGCCTGCAACATCCTCCAGCATGACCGGTTTGGCGGTGGGTCAGTCATGGTGTGGGGTGGCATTTCTTTGGGGGGCCGCACAGCCCTCCATGTGCTCGCCAGAGGTAGCCTGACTGCCATTAGGTACCGAGATGAGATCCTCAGACCCCTTGTGAGACCATATGCTGGTGCGGTTGGCCCTGGGTTCCTCCTAATGCAAGACAATGCTAGACCTCATGTGGCTGGAATGTGTCAGCAGTTCCTGCAAGAGGAAGGCATTGATGCTATGGACCGCCCGTTCCCCAGACCTGAATCTAATTGAGCACATCTGGGACATCATGTCTCGCTCCATCCACCAACGCCACGTTGCACCACAGACTGTCCAGGAGTTGGCGGATGCTTTAGTCCAGGTCTGGGAGGAGATCCCTCAGGAGACCATCCGCCACCTCATCAGGAGCATGCCCAGGCGTTGTAGGGAGGTCATACAGGCACGTGGAGGCCACACACACTACTGAGCCTCATTTTGACTTGTTTTAAGGACATTAAATCAAAGTTGGATCAGCCTGTAGTGTGGTTTTCCACTTTAATTTTGAGGGTGACTCCAAATCCAGACCTCCATGGGTTGATAAATTTGATTTCCATTGATACTTTTTGTGTGATTTTGTTGTCAGCACATTCAACTATGTAAAGAAAAAAGTATTTAATAACATTATTTCATTCATTCAGATCTAGGATGTGTTGTTTAAGTGTTCCCTTTATTTTTTTGAGCATTGTATGTTGCCCTAGAAGACTAAATAAACCCTTGCTAATCAGAATAATGTCAGAAATCGATAGAATGAATGCTTCAATCTAGTTGACATCGGTAAAGTTTTCTCTGTCATCTCTGCTTCTTTAGTGGAGCAAAGACGTTTAGGGACCGGGGAGAAAATGCAATAACTAAAAAAACTAAAGAAATAGAAAGCTGTGAAAATGACACAAAATGTTTCTGATAAGATTTCATTTCAGCTTGGATGGGTATTTTACAATATGTGGTTGAAATACTATCAGCTTTTATGATGCTGACAAAGATAGCACCTCATACAGATGGTATTTATCTGCTCATTCGCATTCTCTCAAGATGCTGAAATAAATTAATCATATTTCTCCACTCCTGTTCCCAAATCAACATTCTGCCTAAATTTGGTGTATCATTTTACTGCAAGAAATGCTTAATTCTGCAGGAGTTAATATTAAGGCTATGTGAGAGGTTATAGACGTACAGTCAGTGTCCAGATCTCAGTTTCCATTTAACACATCTGAACAGTAGGCTACTATTCCCTTGATGTGCCATAGGCCTATATGAAGTTCCCATCTTGTGACTGTCGAATTTGTATAGCGCCTTTCAATCATCACACATAACATAACCGGCACTGCTATCATCCCCTTTTACCACTTCACCAAATCTTTCCCAAATACTAGACTACTGTTCTGGCCCTCCCCTCTCTTTATTTTCAACTCTCCATTTCGCAGCTTTTCTCTTATTGAATTCAACTCCGACTATGTCCGTTTTGCCTCCGTGGATCGACATTAACTTTTTCTGCTCGTTCCCAAAAGCATTTGGTGATTGGCTTGTAGGCCATTTGACGCACATACAGATAGACCCTAAAGTTTAGGCTTAGGCACTAAAATAATGTAAGAAAAACCTCAATGTAGCCTATAGATACATATAAATTGCACAAGAATTATACATTTATGGATTTTTTATGCATTGTTTTCTCTTTATTCAACCTGCTCTTCATCGACACAATATCACTACCAGGGCGGGCAGCCCGTTAGGCAGGATTAGGCGGCTGCCTGTGGCCGCAGATTGAGGAGGGCAGCCTTTTCTGAGCTAAACTGACCAAGACGTTTCTCCAACAACAACACTTAAAACCTCACAGAATTTTGCACAAAATCAATGACAATTTCTCTAAACCAGTGGCATATGGGCTTTTTAGGTGAGCGCTGATGCTGATAAGCATTGCCCACTTTGTCAAAGGCAGGGGTGCAAAATATTTTGCTTGTCCATTCCCAGCCCGCCTCTCCAGGGTGCTGTTGGAGAGACGCATCACTGCGGCCCTCCACCAACGTTCTGTCAAAAAATCATCTAACATAAATCATATAGGTATAGGATATGGTAGAAAGAGTATGTGGCCTTTTCTGTACCCTACAGGCTGGAGATCAAATGTATGACAATGTAATGATACAGACACTTTTTACATCATGCAGGTTTCTCCGATCAAATAGCCTAACCTAAATGGCGCTCAATCAAATATAAAATGAGCTGTCATGTTAACAAACAACATATCCTAAAAACAGGACAGGTCAAAGTAAAATGGATAATATGGAATGGACAATCACAACTGTTGTCCAGGTGTTTCACCCCATTGTCATGATCAGGGGTTTCAAGTTTGTATCCGTACATTCTTGACAAGCTGATCATAGCGAAAAAGAAAATACTTCTGCATTTCTCGCTGTGTAAACACATTGATTCTCATTGCAAATAGGCTCGCAAAACTCCTGATAAAGTTAGGTAGCTGATAGAGTTTAAATGGCCAAATTGATTAGTCACATGAATCAGGACTAATAAAGTCAATGCAACGGTCTGTTTTACAAATGGTGGTCCTACCACATGGACGGGCATTCATAAAATTCCATTGCTGCAGACATGGTAGGCTACACCCCAGTAAGCACGAGCCAACGTCTTTTGGACGTCTTTTTTTGGTTCTGTCAGGATGTCGTTTTTTTGTGTTTTACAAATGGTAGGCTTACCACATTGATGGGCATTCATAAAATTCAATTTCAGGCAACACCAATGCCTTTTGGACATATTTTTTTGGTGCATTTGCGGACCGGCCTTGATTTCCACATCCAGGGACATTGGTTTTTGGTCTGGACCAAATCTGAACCAATCATAGACATCTATGTTTGGTTCAGATTTTGTTCAGTCTGGACCAGCCTTGATTTGGCCCAAACATGGACATCTATAAATTACTTATTTTCAACTTTCATTCAGAACCAAAAATTAGCGTGTTTTCACCATCCGGAAAATACACATTTTCAATGTCTGTAAAATATGTATTTTCAACATCAGGAAATAAGTATTTTGAACTTTCATTCAGAACCGAAAATTAACCTGATTTCAACGTCCGGAAAATACATCTTTTTCAACGTCCGGGGGGTGGCATTTTCTCGTCTCGCCTATGGCGGCAGAACGGCAAGAACCGGCCCTGATCACTACTGTGTGTTATATATATACATATTATATCATATATATATATATATCAGTAAATTCACAATTTTATATGAGAAGATATATCACATAACAGACGTTTTAAAAACAGACATCACATAATGCAACAAAAATGTTACTGTGCCTCACTGATGTCACACTGAACTGTTTGGTTTGTTGGCAGGTTTGAACTGAGGGTGATCATCTGGAACACAGACGAGGTCATTCTGGAGGATGATGACATCTTCACTGGAGAAAAGTCCAGTGATATCTTTGTGCGGGGGTAAATAATGTTTCCTTTGAAAGAATGTATGTTTTTCGAACTTCAGGAGGTGTACCAAATATTAAATCTTCTTCTTCTTCTTCTTCTTCTTCTTCTTCTTCTTCTTCTTCTTCTTCTTCTTCTTCTTCTTCTTCTTCTTCTTCTTCTTCTTCTTCTTCTTCTTCTTCTTCTTCTTCTTCTTCTTCTTCTTCTTCTTCTTCTTCTTCTTCTTCTTCTTATTTAACAGCTGGCTGAAGGGCCAGCAGGAGGACAAGCAGGACACAGATGTCCACTACCACTCCCTGACAGGGGAGGGTCTCTTCAACTGGCGCTTCATCTACCCCTTTGATTACCTACAGGCTGAAGAGAAGATTGTCATCTCTAAGAAGGAGTCTATGTTCGCCTGGGACGAGACTGAGTATAAGATCCCTGCTCGTCTCAACCTACAAGTCTGGGATGCTGACCACTTCTCTGCAGATGACTTCTTAGGTGGAGTGATTTAATTTCCCTCTACTAAACATTCACCGTAATGATTTTCTGGGCTGTAAATGTTGGTCTTTCTGTGAATATATATAACGTTTCAGACTAGGGCTACTTTTTTTTATATTGAATTTGTATTCTGGGACATGGAAAGTACTGTTGTGGCAGTCATAACAACAACATCAACATAATCAGAAACAGCAACAGCTGAGAAATCTTAATGCTTATCGAATAAAAAGATGTATGATATTTTTTGTCTCTTCCTAGGCGCCATTGAGCTGGACCTGAACCATTTCCCCCGTGGAGCGAAGACAGCCAAGCAGTGCTCCATCAACATGGTGCTGAACGAACAGGATATTCCCATGGTGTCTATCTTCAAACAGAGGAGGATCAAGGGCTGGTGGCCCTTCCTGGCCAGAGATGAGAACGACGAGTTTGAACTCACTGTATGTAGTGTGGACTGGATTAAACACATTCAACTATACACTTGCCAAAATGGTGTCTTGGATTAAACACATTCAACTATACACTTGACAAAATGGTGTCTTGGATTAAACACATTCAACTATACACTTGACAAAATGGTTTCTTGGATTTAACACATTCAACTATACACTTTACAAAATGGTGTCTTGGATTAAACACATTCAACTATACACTTGACAAAATGGTATCTTTGATTTAAAAAAGCGTGACTATTTGATTACACTGTGAAGAAACTAGCTGAGTTAAAGATTGAACAGAGGTCAGTTTGGAAATGTAAGATCAGCCAAAAGATAAAGAAACGCAAGACCTCCTTTATATACTGTATGAACCCTAGTGTTTTGGTAGTGATGTTTGTGTCTTTGCAGGGGAAAGTGGAAGCAGAGCTGCAGCTGATGACTGCAGAGGAGGCTGAGAAGAACCCAGTAGGTGAAGGACGCAACGAACCTGAACCCCTGGAGAAACCCAAGTAAGAGCACCATTAACCTACCACTGAGCTAACAAATACAGTGTCAAATGTTGCAGCCAACTCAATGTATTTCAATGAGGAAGGTGCATTGGAGTGGGGAAGGGGTAGGAGCATGTTTTATTGCACTAAAACAGGTTGCACTAAAACAAAGCTCTACCATGCAGTCGGAACGCACCCTTGTCAGAAAGCACCCTGATGTAAAGGTCCATTTGATTAAAATACATACAAACTATGGAATAAAGAAAGGGTATTTTATGAAATTGCTTTGACTAAGTACTGGATTTGAAGAGGGATGATCATACTTTACACGTAAATTACTAAAATACCCTTTATTTACTCTATAATTCTTATGGGTTTGTTAATATTTACAGCAAACCGGACCTGTATCTTATAGTCCTATTTGGTAATCCTCTGTGTCTCTGTTTGATGGCCTTATAAGGCATTAGTGCAGTCTAACCAACCAACCCTGTCTCTCTCCCCCAGCCGTCCAGACACAGCTTTCCTGTGGTTCCTTATGCCTTTCAAGGCCATCAAAAACCTAATCTGCAACCAGTACTTCTGGCTCACGGTCAAGTTAGTGGTGGCTCTGCTGCTGGTGCTCATCCTGGGCCTCTTCATATACAGCATGCCTGGATACATGGTCAAGAAGCTAATGGGGGCTTGAGAAGTGGAATTTTTTTTAAGGGATAGTTACTCAACAACTTCCAAACTCTATACTATATTCAACGACTTGTTTTCAGTAACAAGCATCTCCTCTTCTCATGGAGTCCCTGTAATGTTTTTGCCATTTGACAAGACAATCGTACACACACCATGTATCGTTAAAAGAAAAAGTACCAAAACAATGTCCAAGTATAAATAAATAATACAATAAATATGATTTATTACAATATATATATATATATATATATATATATATATATATATATATATATATATATATATATATATATATATATGCCTTTCAAATACCTGTTCAAGGACATACAGTAGTAATCATTTTAATATTATGGTGTTGCAGAAAACTCCAATCTACAAAGTAAAATGTTTTGTTTTGAAATTCTGATTTTGTTCTTGCTTGAAGTCATGTATTAGCCTTGGTTTGCAGAGACTGACTTTTCTGTGGCTGTTGATATGAATGTGTATTTATATGTTTTTGTTTAACAGTGTGCAGTATGTAGTATATTATGTATAATCTGGTTTTTGTGAATAAACTGAGAAGAACAATATCTGAGCCTGTTTTCTTTGTCACCCCATGCATTTTAATACAATCCATCTGAATCCAATCCAATCTGTTTTCAGAATATCTCAGTAAGAAATGATGCATCAGTATTATGTATCAACATTCATGATCATTATTAGATGATTATAATACATCATTATGAAACAATAAATGCTTATGGCAGGTCCAATGAATTTTAACCTACTGTACCACAAGCTATTTTACTATCATTAACTTTACTGCAGTCTAACCAACCAACCCTTACTTCTCTCCCCCCAGCCGTCCAGACACAGCCTTCCCGTGGTTCCTTATGCCTTTCAAGGCCATCAAAAACCTCATCTGCAACCAGTACATTTACATTTACATTTACGTCATTTAGCAGACGCTTTTATCCAGAGCGACTTACAAATTGGTGCTTCTGGCTCACGGTCAAGTTAGTGGTGGCTCTGCTGCTGGTGCTCATCCTGGGCCTCTTCATATACAGCATGCCTGGATACATGGTCAAGAAGCTAATGGATGTCTGAGAGCGAGGGTTGTGTCCTTTACCCAAAACACACAGACCCCTTCACCCAAAACACATGTACAATTTTGTCTTCAGTGGAGTGCATTGTTTGGTGTACCTAGATAAGCAAACGTTGTACAACCCATTGAAACCTAACTGAGTGTCTGAGTTGTTCTTGTCTGTGAAGGTATATGATATCCATGTGCAGTTAAGTTTGAGCCTTGCACATCCGACCTGGGTTCAAATACTATTTGAAATATTTTCAAAATTAAAATACTTTATCTTGATTGGGGTTGCCTGGCTTCAAGGACTAATAGAATAGTCGCAAAACTGAAAACCCACCCATCTGGTATTCTAGGCAGGCTAGAGAAAAGTAGCTCCAAGTATTTGATAGATTTTAAATAGTGTTTGAACCCAGATCTGCTACACATAGATATGTACAGCCTACTATGATTTTATTGGAGTGTATTATTTGTTGTGCTTTGAGTATCAAACACACAGTGCTGTTCAATCCGTTATGGCTACTGGATAAGTTGCTAACAGGCTGGCAACAGCATATTATGGTAGGTAGCTATCAGGAGCATGTCTACTTCAAATTCACTTTAAAGAATCTCTGCTTTATTTATTTATTTCAAACATAATTATTTGAATTGACAATTATGTATTGAATTAAGGAGTTTGTTTCGATTTTGCTGTTTATTTTGAATGTATGTACCACAACCAACAAAATAATGGACCTATTGAAGAAAACGTTTTGTAGGTTTAAAATCACTCCGTTCTAAAGGTTGATTTTGATAATTGATGTAGTTGATAATACTTATTTTAATTTACAGTAAGAGAGTAAACTCATAATAAACGCGTTTTACGTTCACTGCTCTCTCAAAAAAATACTTGGAGGATGCGGGCATCGATCCCGCTACCTCTCGCATGCTAAGCGAGCGCTCTACCATTTGAGCTAATCCCCCGGATATGTGTCACCGAGGCTGTGTAAGTATAAGACCTTGTCAGTGTTGTGTTAAATTTCAACAGAAGGAATTGTCTGCATTGAGTACAATGTTGATTCGACATTCATATACGACATTATAGAGACATTTTCTCTCTACGTGTATTTTGCTTGATTGATCTACGAAATGAATAGCAGACCAATGCGATTCTTTTTTCAACAGTGCAACACTTTGTGTGGAACAATATTTCCCTCTACAGTCCTTGAATGGAAACGAACTGTCTTTTTTTGGCCCTACTAATCTGAGCAATGATTTATATAAAAAAGTATCGATATACTGACAAGATACATGTCTTTCCGCCCTAACAATGGGAATCGTTGTCCACAAAGCAGCACGACGGGCTGTCTAGCTCCCGTTTATCCTTGCTTTGGATTGGTGGATAAATCTCACTATTGTAATCCTGTTTTGAATATTCGATGAGGGTTGTTGACGTCAACTGCCTGTATTCAATGGTGAGAGACGCTATGCTACTAGCCCTCATAACATGGACATGCATAGCCATCTGGAGACAACTCAGATATAAAGTGTTTTTTCTCAAAGTTGCCGGGATGTCACGTGTCCTACTTATTTCAGTACACTCGTAACAACTTAAGCGTTATGAAACTTCTATTCGATCAAATAAACCTCATGTAGCAAATAAGCCATTCATTTATTTGTAGACCAAATTCGACACTCTCTTTGACCTCCATACAAAAACTCCTTGCTTGGTGTGCGAAACAACGAAATACGCCACCTGCTGTAGGGAGACAGATTTTCTGCCGACTTGGGCCTCTCTCTTCCTCTTCCTCTTCGTTTCGACTCGGGGGCTCTGTTTTGAAGCCACCGTGCCTCCATCTTGGCACTCCCCCACCATTGCAAAACATATTTTGGAAACTAAATATCATTTTTTGAACGTTTTAATGCTACTGTCCCCACTACAACCAAATAATACTTAAATACATGTAATTCTGTCCTTGAAACATTTAATTGAAATACTGTAGAATTCCATTCATTCCTATGGAGGACTGCTCCTACTGGGGAGTGCCAATATGACCGACCGGTGGCTTCAAAGCCTCTCACTGGCCAATACATAGCATCAGCAATCCAGGGTTTATATGCATAATTGATTCTGCCTGTAGACCAATTGACCAAATTAGGCGACCAGTTGACCAAAATAGGCGAGATTGTACTTCTGGGTTAACAGAGATTAGGGCCCTACCATTGATAAGAGGGGCCAGTGGGCTCTTTCCATGGTTTTCTGTGCCCACAATCTTTTAGCCAAACAGAAATCAACAACACTATTATAACAGTTTATTTCACAATCATTTATTTACTTAATAAAACTCAAAGAGATGAGAGTTATGCAGACACTGGTACACAGTCAAAGCATGTGAGAGAATGCAGGTCAGATTCCATTGCAGATGGCTGTAGGTTTGCATTGAAAAGCCAGTAGTACAGGGCAAAGGACTTCTATTCCTTATGATGCTCATGATGACCAGCATCATTTTGAACTGGTCATAGACCCCTAACTAACTCAATGCGTCCCAAATGGCACCCTATTCCCTATTTAGTGTACTACTTATGACCCATTATTATTATTCTTTATCCTGCTACCAGTCACTTTCTCCTAATCCCTGCCTATATATACATATCTACCTCAAATACTCCAGTATCCCTGCACATTGTGCATTTGGTATTAGCACTGACCCTGTATATATAGTACCAGTCAAAAGTTTGGACACACCTACTCATTCCAGGGTTTTGCCTTATTTTTACTATTTTCTACATTGTAGAATAATAGTGAAGACATCAAAACGATGAAATAACACATATGGAATCATGTAGTAACCAAAAAAGTGTTAAACAAATATTTTATATTTTATATTCTTCAAAGTAGCCACCCTTTGCCTCGATGACAGCATTGCACACTCTTGGCATTCTCTCAACCAGCTTCATGAGGTAGTCACCTGGTATGCATTTCAATTAACAGGTGTGCCTTGTTAAAAGTTAATTTGTGGAATTTCTTTCCTTCTTAATCCGTTTGAGCCAATCAGTTGTGTTGTGACAAGGTAGGGTTGCTATACAGAAGATAGCCCTATTTGGTAAAAGACCAAGTCCATATTATGGCAAGAACAGCTCAAATAAGCAAAGAGAAACGACAGTCCATCATTACTTTAAGACATGAAGGTCAGTCAATCCGGAGAATTTCAAGAACTTTGAAAGTTTCTTCAAGTGCAGTCGCAAAAACCATCAAGCGCTATGATGAAACTGGCTCTCATGAGGACCGCAACAGGAATGGAAGACCCAGAGTTACCTCTGCTGCAGAGGATAAGTTCATTAGAGTTACCAGCCTTAGAAATCGGCAATTAACTGCACCTCAGATTGCAGCCTAAATAAATGCTTCACAGAGTTCAAGTAACAGACACATCTCAGCATCAACTGTTCAGAGGAGACTGCGTGAATCAGGCCTTCATGGTCGAATTGCTGCAAAGAAACCACTACTAAAGGACACCAATTAGAAGAAGAGACCTGCTTGGGCCAAGAAACTCAAGAAATTGACATTAGACCGGTGGAAATCTGTATTTTGGTCTGATGAGTCCAAATTTGAGATTTTTGGTGCCAACCGCCATGTCTTTGTGAGATGCAGAGTAGGTGAAAGGATGATCTCCGCATGTGTGGTTCCAGCCGTGAAGCATGGAGGAGGAGGTGTTATGGTGTGGGGGTGCTTTGCTGGTGACACTGTCTGTGATTTATTTAGAATTCAAGGTACACTTAACCAGCATGTCTACCACAGCATTCTGCAGCGATACGCCATCCCATCTGGTTTGCGCTTAGTGGGACTATTATTAGTTTTTCAACAGGACAATGACCCAAAACACACCTCCAGGCTGTGTAAGGGCTATTTGACCAACAAGGAGAGTGATGGAGTTCTGCATCAGATGACCTGGCCTCCACAATCACCCGACCTCAACCCAGTTGAGATGGTTTGGAATGAGTTGGACCGCAGAGTGAAGGAAAAGCAGCCAACAAGTGCTCAGCATATGTGGGAACTCCTTCAAGACTGTTGGAAAAGCATTCCTCATGAAGCTAAGAGTGTGCAATGCTGTCATCAAGGCAAAGGGTGGCTAATTTGAAGAATATAAAATATAAAATATATTTTGATTTGTTTAACACTTTTTTGGTTACTACATGATTCCCAATGTGTTATTTCATAGTTTTGATGTCTTCACTATTATTCTACAATGTAGAAAATAGTAAAAATAAAGAAAAACCCTTGAATGAGTAGGTGTTTCCAAACGTTTGACTGGTGCTGTATATAAACTGTATAATTATTTTATTTTATTATTAGTTATTCTATGTTGACATTGATTACTGCACTGTTGGGTAGAGAGCACAAGTTAAAATTTCACTGTACTAAAACTTGAACTTGAACTTGATTTGGGACGCAACCTCCTGACTTCACCGTTCTCTAAACTCAACTTGAAATTTGTAAGATGACTCATTACTGCTGAGCAATATATTATAGCAAACCAAAAGTATAAACACAGCAAAATTAGCAGCAGAAATGTGATATGATCAAATCAAAGTAAATAATTGTTTTCAGGCTCTTTTAAATAACACATTTTTACAGTTACATTTAAAAACAATGTGCTGCCATAGTCAGCTTACATAGTACCTCAAGTATTGTTAATACCAAATTAATATTAAACTCATTAAGCATAATAAATACCATGGCATCTACCCAGACACTTCTGACTGAATAGAAAATCTCCACATAAAATAGCTTATGAATATATCGCCCATTCCCTGTTAATTTATGACGTTCTCATGTTCAGATACAGCTAATCCATAATGAGTACAGTCAAAGAGCATAGGTCATATCCTATGACCAAATGATTATTTCCGGACCACTTTCTTTAATGCATTTTCCCTTGATATTACTACATCAACTGAAATAAAACGCTTTCTAAGCCTTTTCACTACCATGAGCATACGTTACAGTATTGTTTAATTTACATAAAGTTTTCACCAATTATTGTACCGATAGTAGTTAAAATCAAAATTAAAATCAAAAAATAAGAAAGTAAAGACAAATTAAGTATAATTAGAGTCTACTGTAGGACTCTTGTGGTAACCGTGGTAACCTGTAATACAGTAACATGCACAAGGTGCTTTCTATACTCTGGAATAGAACCAAAATGAGGTTGAGAAAAAGCGCGAGTCAAACCAAAAGACAAACAAACAAATGCATTCTGACAACTACCTTATTTCAAAATCGTTCCTTTTTTGTCATATTTACAACTGTGAATGAATTGTGCAGGCCGAACACCCCCATTAATATCCCCTTGGTTTGGCTCATTACTCTGTGTTATACTATGTACCATGCTGGAACGACTGGGATATGTTCTGTTATTGTTGCTGCTACTGTGTCATTGGGCAGGGAGGGAGGGGTAGCTTATGACAGACACTGAGATGTAGTGGTGTATGTACAGTACATAGCCGGGGGGAAGGGAGGAGACACACATATATGCATATGAAGAGAGAGGAAGAGAGGAAAAGAGATAGAACAGGAACAAGAGAGGGACAAAAGAGAGGGAGAGAGATGCAGAGAGAGAGAGAGAGAGAGAGAGAGAGAGTGAATATGGATGGACAGAAGGGTTTACAGGAGGGAGAGGGGGATATGGATGGGCAGAATGATTTAGAGGAGGGAGAGGGAGATATGGATGGACAGAAGGGTTTAGAGGGGGGAGAGGGGGATATGGATGGGCAGAAGGGTTTAGAGGAGGGAGAGGGGGGATATGGATGGGCAGAAGGGTTTAGAGGAGAGGGGGAGATGGATGGACAGAAGGGTTTAGAGGAGGAAGAGGGGGGAGAGGGGGATATGGATGGGCAGAAGGGTTTAGAGGAGGGAGAGGGGGGAGAGGGGGAGATGGATGGACAGAAGGGTTTAGAGGGGGGAGAGGGAGATATGGATGGACAGAAGGGTTTAGAGGAGGAAGAGGGGGGAGAGGGGGGAGAGGGGGGATATGGATGGGCAGAAGGGTTTAGAGGAGGAAGAGGGGGGAGAGGGGGATATGGATGGGCAGAAGGGTTTAGAGGAGGGAGAGGGGGGAGAGGGGGAGATGGGTGGGTGGAAGGGTTTAGAGGAGGGAGAGGGGGGAGAGGGGGATATGGATGGGCAGAAGGGTTTAGAGGAGGGAGAGGGGGATATGGATGGACAGAAGGGTTTACAGGAGGGAGAGGGGGGAGAGGGGGAGATGGATGGACAGAAGGGTTTAGAGGAGGAAGAGGGGGGAGAGGGGGGAGAGGGGGAGATGGATGGACAGAAGGGTTTTCTAATCCCCGAGCCGACTAGGTGAAAAATCTGTCGATGTGCCCTTGAGCAAGGCACTTAACCCTAATTGCTCCTGTAAGTCGCTCTGGATAAGAGCGTCTGCTAAATGACCAATTATTTATAATTATAGAAGGGTTTAGAGGAGGGAGAGGGGGAGGGGGGAGAGGGGGATATGGATGGGCAGAAGGGTTTAGAGGAGGGAGAGGGGGAGGGGGGAGAGGGGGATATGGATGGGCAGAAGGGTTTAGAGGAGGGAGAGGGGGAGAGGGGGGAGAGGGGGGATATGGATGGGCAGAAGGGTTTAGAGGAGGGAGAGGGGGGAGAGGGGGAGATGGGTGGGTGGAAGGGTTTAGAGGAGGGAGAGGGGGGAGAGGGGGAGAGGGGGGATATGGATGGGCAGAAGGGTTTAGAGGAGGGAGAGGGGGGATATGGATGGACAGAAGGGTTTACAGGAGGGAGAGGGGGGAGAGGGGGAGATGGATGGACAGAAGGGTTTAGAGGGAGGAAGAGGGGGGAGAGGGGGGAGATGGATGGACAGAAGGGTTTAGAGGAGGAAGAGGGGGGAGAGGGGGGAGAGGGGGAGAGGGGGATATGGATGGGCAGAAGGGTTTAGAGGAGGGAGAGGGGGAGATGGATGGACAGAAGGGTTTAGAGGAGGAAGAGGGGGGAGAGGGGGGAGAGGGGGAGATGGATGGACAGAAGGGTTTAGAGGAGGGAGAGGGGGGAGAGGGGGAGATGGATGGACAGAAGGGTTTAGAGGGGGGAGAGGGAGATATGGATGGACAGAAGGGTTTAGAGGAGGAAGAGGGGGGAGAGGGGGGAGAGGGGGATATGGATGGGCAGAAGGGTTTAGAGGAGGAAGAGGGGGGAGAGGGGGGATATGGATGGGCAGAAGGGTTTAGAGGAGGGAGAGGGGGAGAGGGGGGAGAGGGGGATATGGATGGGCAGAAGGGTTTAGAGGAGGGAGAGGGGGGAGAGGGGGAGATGGGTGGGTGGAAGGGTTTAGAGGAGGGAGAGGGGGAGAGGGGGGATATGGATGGGCAGAAGGGTTTAGAGGAGGGAGAGGGGGGATATGGATGGGCAGAAGGGTTTAGAGGGGGGAGAGGGGGGAGAGGGGGATATGGATGGGCAGAAGGGTTTACAGGAGGGAGAGGGGGAGAGGGGGGAGAGGGGGGATATGGATGGACAGAAGGGTTTAGAGGAGGGAGAGGGGGGAGAGGGGGATATGGGTGGGTGGAAGGGTTTAGAGGAGGGAGAGGGGGGAGAGGGGGGAGAGGGGGGAGAGGGGGGATATGGGTGGGCGGAAGGGTTTAGAGGAGAGGGAGATATGGATGGACAGAAGGGTTTAGAGGAGGGAGAGGGGGGAGAGGGGGAGATGGATGGACAGAAGGGTTTACAGGAGGGAGAGGGGGATGTGGACAGAAGGTATAAGAGGCTCAGTATTCATCCTGGTCCAAGTGGGCCTGTCCATCAATCTCGTCATCATCTGGAGCAGCAAAGCCGTCCTGAAATACAGATATCAAATTTACAGTGAATGTTGATGATAACCCACAACCTTTGTATACTTAATAATAATATGAGTTAATATTTTATACATGAGAGAGGGGTAGAGCCAATTAAGGATAGCTAATTTCAATTGCTATCTCTAGTTTAAAAAAAGATGGCTATTCTTTACTTAGGGCTCTGTTCAATCCGTACCATGGAAGTTCAGCGTTACAGCGTGATTGAAATTTAAAGGCAATGTTCCCGCGTTAGCGGAGGCGGCATTCACGGTAAACGCTGCTTACGTCGGCTCAATTGGAAATTACCTTGACATTTCTATCGTGCAATCTGTAAAGTTTTAGCGATAGAGATTGAATAAAAGCCCTTAGTTTCAGTGTTGACCAAAGTATATGAACACATTGAATATACAGTGAATTTATGTGGTTGTGACAGGTACCTCTGTGGCGTAGAGAATGTCCATGATCCTGGAGAGATGAGGGTTGGTGTCACTCTCGTGTTCCTGACAGATCAGCTCAATGTCTCTCAGCTTACTGAAGTAGAAATCTCTCTCCTTCTCTAGTCCGTCCACTGTTAACTTCAGCTCCATCAACTACACAGGGGAAGAGAAGAAAAGGTCGTCTCAAACACACAGGGAATGAAAATGTCAATGTAGTACTCACTGAGTAGTGTTATGTTAGTAACATACTTACTATACTTAAACTATACTTACATTTAGTTTCCTAATATGCCCCAAATATCTTCTTTATTGTCTACGTGGCAACTGAGTAAGAAATTAGGATACAAACTCTAGTTTTGAACTTACACTCACACATTCCAAAGACCAGACCATGACTTAGCCCTGAGACATGGGGGTAGGCTACGGTCATGCCTCAGGGCTAAGCATGACTCCACGCTACAGTAAAAAAAACCTGATAACTAATATACGTTCATTGTATTGAATACTGTCAATACTACAGTCGTATGGCCCATGAGTTTACCTCTCCTATGTAAAAACCTCCTTACCCTCCCTGGGACTCTACCTGTTGATTTAGCTCCATGAGTTCCGCGTCGGTGCCCCCGTTCCGCGCCAGGGCCGGGGCCTTCCTCACATGCACGGTGGTGTTCAGCACCCTCTGAGGCGTGGGTAGGATCTTGGGCACTGTGGGCGAGTGCCTCTGGGGGCCTGGAATAATCAGATAGTGTTAGGGCTAGATTCAATCCGTGTCGCAGATCCGTTGTATAGTGCGATCTAAAGTTAAAGGCAATGTTCCCGCGTTCACAGCGACTGCATTCACGGTAAACGCTGTGTATGTCGGCTCAATCGGAAAATGACCTTTACTTTCAATCGCGCTATACCGTGGATCTTCTGCGATACAGATTGAATTGGGCCCTTAGTGTTGCAGTAAATGTTTACTGTAATAACATTTAGGCCGTGATTCAATCCAAGGCGCGTTATAGAGCAAGCTTTTAAAGGTAATTTACAGTGAACGTGATCTCGGAAAACGTTGGAGGGGGAAAATGCCTTTAAAAGGTGCATTGTCGGATGTCTAGTGCACTGCTCTATAACGCGCCTTGGATTGAATCCCAGCCATACTCATAGTAAATGTAAACAAAATACTATCAAACAAATAGTAGTAAACTAAATGTAGTCAAAATAGTAGTAAATACTAGTAAACATAGCAAACAAATACTAATTGTTTGTCATCCCATGCAATCAAAGCTATGGATACAACTACAGCATTTCAATGAGAACCCATGTTGAAACCATACCATAATGTTTTGTCTGTGGTGTAACACACACTATTGATTTTGAGAACTGATGCTGACTGATTTTCAACCTTAATGCCAAAAGACAATGAACAAAAAAGCTGCTTTTACACATAGCAGGTCTAATCAAGGCTTAAAACATTTATGTTAGTACGAAGAGTCCCAAAGGGGTGACACAATTATCAATTCACTCAATGAAGGATCACTACAACAACATGTATTTAAAGATTAGAAAATAATGTATTTGTGTTCATCAAGTCTGCTAAAGGTACTGTGGAGATCACAAGAATCCCGACAGTCACTCGCAGAGCTACCTTTCCTTGACTGTTTCTAAAATGCCGTGGATCGTGCAGTGCACACACACACACACACACACACACACACACACACACAGACACACATACACACACAAACACTTGCAGAGCGCTGTGAGTGTTTTGAGCCATCCAAAGCTCAATCAGCGAGACAATCCCATTCAGAAGAGATAGAACCATTCCGTTGGGTTACCTGGAGGGCCATGAGTTCTCTTTGGTCTGTGGGAAAAGTGATCACCTGGATTGGGGGCGGGGTTCACATCTTGTCCCTGTCTGGCCTGTAGCGGGTCGTACTCCTTCCCATCATAGTTGGCGTCGAAGAACTTCTTGAACCACTGCACAAACTCAAAGTTATCCTGGAACTTTCCTTTTACCAGCTTCTCCACTGGAATTATCTGTAGGAATAAGAATCCATGTTTGAAAGCTCTTCGAGAGATGACAATCTTTCCATTGAAAAATCTAGCCG
>NC_059220.1:8095167-8107667 GCF_020615455.1 Coregonus clupeaformis | reverse complement strand
AACCCTCCATTCTGTTGTAGTAATCAGAGCTGAGGTCTCCTCATCATCTTTACATGGCTGCTGCTTTGCTCTCGCTCCTCTCATTCACAGACGCGGTAATTAACCATCATACCACAGATGGGATCGATATTTACCCTCCCTTCCCCCTCCGCCTACCGTCTCTCTCTTTCTCGCTCGGTACTTGGTTCTCGGTCTCTCTCTCTCTCTGTCTCTCTCTCTCAACCACTTTCTCTCTCCCCTTCTCCCCCCCCCCCCCTTCTCCCCATCTCTCTCTTCCTCTTTCCATCTATTCCTGCACCCTTCTCCTCTCTTATACACAAGTCCCATAATTACACTGGAACAGCCAGCCAGCCAGCCAGCCAGCCAGCCAGCTAGCCTCAGACTACAGGCCCCTCAACTCTCCCTCACCTCCTCTCCCCCTCCTCTCCCCCATCCCCTTCCTTGCCCCCTCTCCTTCCTCCCCAACCTCCCCCTCCCCTGCTCAATACGTTATTAGTGGCAGGATCTGTGGAGAGCCTTTGCGGATTAACTAAAGAAATGTGAGATTGATGTCTACTTCTGCAAATACAATTTTAGTTTTTTATTGGTCTGTGTACGTGTGTGAGAGAGAGACAGTGTGTGTATGTGTGCATGTGCATGAAATAATATATATTGAGAGAGAGAGAGAGAGAGAGATAATGATTTCAAGGATGCATGTTATATGTGAGTTTGTGTGTTCTGAAGTGTATAAACTTGCATGTAGTATGAGGGTGTTTGTGATGAGGGTTTGTTAATTAGCTATGTAAAACCCTCACATGAGCCTCTGCTCTGCCTCTCTCACAACAAATTAATATTTTCACTTATTTTAATGCCTTTTCTCCACTTTATTCAAGAGGGGAAAATCCAATTCTAATCTTCCAGAGCAATCATCACTAGAAATAACCAGTTTTTCTGTCACATGTGGCCTCTATGTCACCAGTCCATTGGTTAATCATGGTGTGTGTGTGTGGCTAGCGTTAGAATGGCTCCGACATGGTTGACTGGAAGATTAACATCTATTCCAGAGATAGCAGAATAACATATATTCCAGAGATAGCAGATTAACATCTATTTCAGAGATAGCACATTAACATATATACCAGAGATAGCAGATTAACATCTATTCCAGAGATAGTACATTAACATATATTCCAGAGATAGCAGATTAACATATATTCCAGAGATAGCAGATTGACATCTATTCCAGAGATAGCAGATTAGCATCTATTTCAGAGATAGCACATTAACATATATACTAGAGATAGCAGATTAACATATATTCCAGAGATAGTACATTAACATATATTCCAGAGATAGCAGATTAACATATATTCCAGAGATAGCAGATTAACATCTATTCCAGAGATAGCAGATTAACATATATTTCAGAGATAGAAGATTAACATCTATTCCAGAGAGAGCAGATTAACATCTATTTCAGAGATAGCACATTAACATATATTCCAGAGATAGCAGATTAACATCTATTTCAGAGATAGCAGATGAACAATTTCAGAGATAACATATTCACTATTTCAGCGATAACAGATTAACTATTTCAGAGATAGCAGATTAACATCTATTCCAGAGATATCAGATTAACATCTATTCCAGAGATATCAGATTAACATCTATTCCAGAGATAGCAGATTAACATATATTCCAGAGATATCAGATTTACATCTATTCCAGAGATATCAGATTAACATATATTCCAGAGATATCAGATTAACATCTATTCCAGAGATAGCAGATTAACATCTATTTCAGAGATAGCAGATTAACATCTATTTCAGAGATAGCAGATCAACATCTATTCCAGAGATAGCAGATTAACATCTATTTCAGAGATAGCAGATGAACTATTTCAGAGATAGCAGATTAACATTGATTTCAGAGATAACAGATTAACATCTATTTCAGAGATAGCACATTAACATATATACCAGAGATAGCAGATTAACATCTATTCCAGAGATAGTACATTAACATATATTCCAGAGAGAGCAGATTAACATATATTCCAGAGATAGCAGATTAACATCTATTCCAGAGATAGCAGGTGAATTTGTTGTGGCGGAAGTGAGGTAGAGAAAGGGAGAGGGTGTGTGCGTGTGAGAGCATGAGCGTGTGTGTGTGTGTGAGCGTGTGTGTGTGCGTGTGTGTGTGTGTACATGCATACAGTGGGGGAAAAAAGTATTTAGTCAGCCACCAATTGTGCAAGTTCTCCCACTTAAAAAGATGAGAGAAGCCTGTAATTTTCATCATAGGTACACGTCAACTATGACAGACAAAATGAGAAAAAAAAATCCAGAAAATCACATTGTAGGATTTTTATTGAATTTATATGCAAATTATGGTGGAAAATAAGTATTTGGTCAATAACAAAAGTTTCTCAATACTTTGTCATATACCCTTTGTTGGCAATGACACAGGTCAAACGTTTTCTGTAAATCTTCACAAGGTTTTCACACACTGTTGCTGGTATTTTGGCCCATTCCTCCATGCAGATCTCCTCTAGAGCAGTGATGTTTTGGGGCTGTCGCTGGGCAACACGGACTTTCAACTCCCTCCAAAGATTTTCTATGGGGTTGAGATCTGGAGACTGGCTAGGCCACTCTAGGACCATGAAATGCTTCTTACGAAGCCACTCCTTCGTTGCCCGGGCGGTGTGTTTGGGATCATTGTCATGCTGAAAGACCCAGCCACGTTTCATCTTTAATGCCCTTGCTGATGGAAGGAGGTTTTCACTCAAAATCTCACGATACATGGCCCCATTCATTCTTTCCTTTACACGGATCAGTCGTCCTGGTCCCTTTGCAGAAAAACAGCCCCAAAGCATGATGTTTCCACCCCCATGCTTCACAGTAGGTATGGTGTTCTTTGGATGCAACTCAGCATTCTTTGTCCTCCAAACACGACGAGTTGAGATTTTACCAAAAAGTTCTATTTTGGTTTCATCTGACCATATGACATTCTCCCAATCCTCTTCTGGATCATCCAAATGCACTCTAGCAAACTTCAGACGGGCCTGGACATGTACTGGCTTAAGCAGGGGGACACGTCTGGCACTGCAGGATTTGAGTCCCTGGCGGCGTAGTGTGTTACTGATGGTAGGCTTTGTTACTTTGGTCCCAGCTCTCTGCAGGTCATTCACTAGGTCCCCCCGTGTGGTTCTGGGATTTTTGCTCACCGTTCTTGTGATCATTTTGACCCCACGGGGTGAGATCTTGCGTGGAGCCCCAGATCGAGGGAGATTATCAGTGGTCTTGTATGTCTTCCATTTCCTAATAATTGCTCCCACAGTTGATTTCTTCAAACCAAGCTGCTTACCTATTGCAGATTCAGTCTTCCCAGCCTGGTGCAGGTCTACAATTTTGTTTCTGGTGTCCTTTGACAGCTCTTTGGTCTTGGCCATAGTGGAGTTTGGAGTGTGACTGTTTGAGGTTGTGGACAGGTATCTTTTATACTGATAACAAGTTCAAACAGGTGCCATTAATACAGGTAACGAGTGGAGGATAGAGGAGCCTCTTAAAGAAGAAGTTACAGGTCTGTGAGAGCCAGAAATCTTGCTTGTTTGTAGGCGACCAAATACTTATTTTCCACCATTATTTGCAAATAAATTCATAAAAAATCCTACAATGTGATTTTCTGGATTTATTTTTCTCAATTTGTCTGTCATAGTTGACGTGTACCTATGATGAAAATTACAGGCCTCTCTCATCTTCTTAAGTGGGAGAACTTGCACAATTGGTGGCTGACTAAATACTTTTTTTCCCCACTGTATGTACGTGGGTGGAGACGGGGTAGAAAAGGGAGAGAGGAGAGGGGGTGGAGTTCTCTATTCTTCAGGATGCCTGACTGTCTGTCTCCCTGCCTGTCTGTCTGCCTGCCTGTCTACCTGACTGTATGTCTGTCTCCCTGCCTGCCTGTCTGACTCCCTGCCTGCCTGGCTCCCTGCCTGTCTCCCTGCCTGCCTGTCTGTCTCCCTGCCTGTATGTCTGTCTCCCTGTCTGCCTGTCTCTGTCTGTCTGTCTGTCTCCCTGTCTGCCTGTCTGTCTCCCTGTCTGCCTGTCTCTCTGTCTGTCTGTCTCCCTGTCTGCCTGTCTGTCTCCCTGCCTGCCTGTCTGACTCCCTGCCTGCCTGGCTCCCTGCCTGTCTCTGTCTCTCTGCCTGCCTGTCTGTCTCCCTGCCTGCCTGTCTGACTCCCTGCCTGTATGTCTGTCTCCCTGTCTGCCTGTCTCCCTGTCTGTCTGTCTCCCTGTATGTCTGTCTCCCTGTCTGCCTGCCTGCCTGTCTGTCTGTCTGTCTGTCTGTCTGTCTGTCTGTCTGTCTGTCTGTCTGTCTGTCTGTCTGTCTGTCTGTCTGTCTGTCTGTCTGTCTGTCTGTCTGTCTGTCTGTCTGTCTCCCTGCCTGCCTGCCTGTCTGCCTATCTGTCTGCCTGCCTGTCTCTCTCCCTGCCTGCCCATAGGGCAATGATCAAAAGTAGTGCACTATATAGGGAATAGGGTGCCATTTGGGATACATTCAGAGAGGTGCGTTTGATCTCCAGGTAAGAGACCAGGGAGGGGGGAGAGGTGACTCTCCTCAATGCTAAAAGGGAGACCCATAAAGGGTGGTTTTTCCCTATCCCAGATTGCTGAACTAATGGTAGTATTTCTGTCAATGTGTTTGTGACTCTGTATGCTATGATTACTGTGGGAGGATTGTGGTTATATGAATGATTTGTGAATTATGTTTTGGGTGGGCCTGACAAGTATTTTATAAACCAGAAAAGCAAAATGTGTTCTACATTTTAGGGTTGAGTGTAATGTTTTGTGCCGCAGTGGGGCAGCCACATCTTCTCATTCCATAAGCAAGGAGAAAAATATATTCACTGTACATTTTTCTTTATACAAAAATACAAAAACAGTAGTCTGCACAACATTTCCTAACATTTTTACATCTTTGTTGATTTAGATTTAACAGTGATTTATAGCCTATTTGTTAACCGAGGAACGGTGAAACTAAAAGGGAAACTGCTCTGTGTGTGAACAGGTGCATCGCATTTGTGGAGTACATATGGCTGCTGTTGTGTGAAGTTCTGTGGTATGGTATGGTATGGTATGGTATGGTATGGTATGGTATGGTGCGTTGTGTAGCTAGCGGCCGGTTAGTATACATCCCTCTCTCTCAGGGCCCAGCTGTCAGCCCAGGCCGGCCATACCGCCGTAGCAGCAGTCCCTCTCTCTCAGGGCCCAGCTGTCAGCCCAGGCCGGCCATACCGCCGTAGCAGCAGTCCCTCTCTCTCAGGGCCCAGCTGTCAGCCCAGGCCGGCCATACCGCCGTAGCAGCAGTCCCTCTCTCTCAGGGCCCAGCTGTCAGCCCAGGCCGGCCATACCGCCGTAGCAGCAGTCCCTCTCTCTCAGGGCCCAGCTGTCAGCCCAGGCCGGCCATACCGCCGTAGCAGCAGTCCCTCTCTCTCAGGGCCCAGCTGTCAGCCCAGGCCGGCCATACCGCCGTAGCAGCAGTCCCTCTCTCTCAGGGCCCAGCTGTCAGCCCAGGCCGGCCATACCGCCGTAGCAGCAGTCCCTCTCTCTCAGGGCCCAGCTGTCAGCCCAGGCCGGCCATACCGCCGTAGCAGCAGTCCCTCTCTCTCAGGGCCCAGCTGTCAGCCCAGGCCGGCCATACCGCCGTAGCAGCAGTCCCTCTCTCTCAGGGCCCAGCCCAGCCCAGGCCGGCCATACCGCCGTAGCAGCAGTCCCTCTCTCTCAGGGCCCAGCTGTCAGCCCAGGCCGGCCATACCGCCGTAGCAGCAGTCCCTCTCTCTCAGGGCCCAGCTGTCAGCCCAGGCCGGCCATACCGCCGTAGCAGCAGTCCCTCTCTCTCAGGGCCCAGCCCAGCCCAGGCCGGCCATACCGCCGTAGCAGCAGTCCCTCTCTCTCAGGGCCCAGCCCAGCCCAGGCCGGCCATACCGCCGTAGCAGCAGTCCCTCTCTCTCAGGGCCCAGCTGTCAGCCCAGGCCGGCCATACCGCCGTAGCAGCAGTCCCTCTCTCTCAGGGCCCAGCCCAGCCCAGGCCGGCCATACCGCCGTAGCAGCAGTCCCTCTCTCTCAGGGCCCAGCTGTCAGCCCAGGCCGGCCATACCGCCCGTAGCAGCAGTCCCTCTCTCTCAGGGCCCAGCCCAGCCCAGGCCGGCCATACCGCCGTAGCAGCAGTCCCTCTCTCTCAGGGCCCAGCTGTCAGCCCAGGCCGGCCATACCGCCGTAGCAGCAGTCCCTCTCTCTCAGGGCCCAGCCCAGCCCAGGCCGGCCATACCGCCGTAGCAGCAGTCCCTCTCTCTCAGGGCCCAGCTGTCAGCCCAGGCCGGCCATACCGCCGTAGCAGCAGTCCCTCTCTCTCAGGGCCCAGCTGTCAGCCCAGGCCGGCCATACCGCCGTAGCAGCAGTCCCTCTCTCTCAGGGCCCAGCTGTCAGCCCAGGCCGGCCATACCGCCGTAGCAGCAGTCCCTCTCTCTCAGGGCCCAGCCCAGCCCAGGCCGGCCATACCGCCGTAGCAGCAGTCCCTCTCTCTCAGAGAGACTCATTGTGGTGTGATTTCCTCTCCTAGCAGATGGAGTGTTTTTGTCGCAGGGAGGCGAGGGGAGGGGAGGGGAACGAGGCGAGGGGGAGGAACGAGGGGAGGGGAACGAGGCGAGGGGAGGGGAACGAGGCGAGGGGAGGGGAACGAGGGAGGAACGAGGCGAGGGGAGGGGAACGAGGCGAGGGGAGGGGAACGAGGCGAGGCGAGGGGAACGAGGCGAGGCGAGGGGAATGAGGCGAGGGGAGGGGAACGAGGCGAGGCGAGGGGAATGAGGCGAGGGGAGGGGAACGAGGCGAGGGGAGGGGAACGAGGCGAGGGGAGGGGAATGAGGCGAGGCCACGGTGATTGCCTCTTGGACAGCGGTGCCAGCCGAGGATAATGCCGCTGCCACCCTCCCAGGAACAGAACAGGATCAACACAATCCAATTTATCTTTCTTCGACCAAGATGGAATAATTTGACAGAGACAACCCTGGTTGTCTGGGCTGGTGGTAGGTATCCAACCACACAAAAAGAAAGCCTGAAGAAAAAATAGATACATAAACCGGAGTCAAAAAAGCTACCATTATGGCAGAAATTTGGAAAAGGAAATGCGTCTTCAGCCTCACCCCTACGCCCAACAAACTATTACCAACTACCACTATCACACACTGTAGGAATCTTTAAGCATCAATCATTTGACAGAAACAACCCACAGCAGCCTGGCATCTACAGCCTCAGGAAAATAAACCATTGTCAAAAAACGCATTATGGCAAGAATTGGGAGAAAGATGGTGTTTAAATTCACCCATACGCCCCACCAAACTAGCAACTACCTCAAACAGCACTGGTGTAATCTACATTTAAATGTTTGGCGACATAGATGTGTTCAACATCAGCACCACGCCCCACCAAACTACCACAAACACACAGGAGGATTCTTAGATATGTTGGTGCCACAGGCTCTGAGGGTTGAATAGAATGGGGATCAAGGCTAGCAATCTGCCAAAACAGACAGTCAGTGCACTTCAAAACAACAGATGAAAGATGCACGCGTACAGATTAGAGATAGAGAGAGAGTGGGGGGATAGAGAGAGGGGGGAGACAGAGCGAGCGAGAGAGAACAAAAAACAGAGAGCGGGAAAAATAAGTCCTGCTGCCCTTTACTTCAGGAGAGACTGCTTTCAGGTCTTTAAATTGAGAGCTGTGTGCTTTTATTAATAGGGACTCATTCGGAGCAACCAGCGGTGTGAGTAGTGTAGATAGTAGTGGATAACCTGATCTGTAGAATCACGACGACCCTTCAGCAAAGTGTGCTGCCTGCCCACCTGAGTGAGGGTGACTAGCCTGCTGGCTTTCCTTACCTTTCCAAAGAGCATCTTGTAGGAAAAAGGGGTCTAAGAATGATCGGAGAGCCTTTTGTCTTTTGACTCCATATTCTTGAGCTCTATCTGACCAATGTGCGAAAACCAAACACTCCATTCCACAGTAAGAACATCATACCAAAGGTCAAGCATGGTGGTGGTGGTGTGATGGTTTGGGGATGCTTTGCTGCCTCAGGACCTGGACGACTTGCCTTAATAGAAGGAACCATGAATTCTGCTCTGTATCGGAGAATTCTACAGGAGAATGTCAGACCATCCGTCTGTGAGCTGAAGCTGAAGCGCAGCTGGGTCATGCAGCAAGACAATGATCCAAAACACACAATCAAGTCTACAAGAAAATTGCTAAAAAGCAACAAATTGGAAGTTTTGGAATGGCCTAGTCAAAGTCCAGACCTAATCCCAATTGAGATGTTGTGGCAGGACTTGAAACGCAGGCAGTTCATGCTTGAAAACCCACACGTCACTGAGTTAAAGCAGTTCTGCATGGAAGAGTGGGCCAAAATTCCTCCACAGTGACGTGAGAGACTGATCAACAACTACAGGAAGCATTTGGTTGGAGTCATTGCAGCTAAAGGTGACACAACCAGTTATTGAGTGTAAGGGGGCAATTACTTTTTCACACAGGGGAATTGGGTGTTGCATAACTTTGTTTATGAAATAAATGAAATAAATATGTAATTGTTGTGTTATTTATTCACTTATGTTCCCTTTATCTAATATTAGGTTTTGGTTGAAGATCTGATAACATTCAGTATCACAAATATGCAAAAGTAGAGAAAATTAGAAAGGGGGCAAATACTTTTTCATAGCACTGTACATTTTTTATAAAGAACTGTACAAATGATACATTTGTGACATCGATATACACCACCAGTCAAAAGTTTGGACACATCTACTCATTCAAGTGTTTTTCTTTATTTTAATATGTTCTATATTGTAGAATAATAGTGAAGAGATCAAAACTATGAAATAACACATTTGGAATCATGTAGTAACCAAAAAAGTGTTAAACAAATAAAAATATATTTGAGATTTGAGATTCTTCAAATAGCCACCCTTTGCCTTGATGACAGCTTTGCACACTCTTGGCATTCTCTCAACCAGCTTCATGAGGTAGTCACCTGGAATGCATTTCAATTAACAGGTGTGCCTTCTTAAAAGTTAATTTGTGGAATTTCTTTCCTTCTTAATGCGTTTGAGCCAATCAGTTGTGTTGTGACAAGATGGCCCTATTTGGTAAAATACCAAGTCCATATTATGGCAAGAACAGCTCAAATAAGCAAAGAGAAATGACAGTCCATCATTACTTTAAGACATGAAGGTCAGTCAATCCAGAAAATGTCAAGAACTTTGAAAGTTTCTTCAAGTGCAGTCACAAAAACCATCAAGCGCTATAATGAAAATGGCTCTCATGAGGACCGCCACAGGAATGGAAGACCCAGAGTTACCTCTGCTGCAGAGGATAAGTTCATTAGAGTTACCAGCCTCAGAAATTGCAGCTCAAATAAATGCTTCACAGAGTTCAAGTAACAGACACATCTCAACATCAACTGTTCAGAGGAGACTGTGTGAATCAGGCCTTCATGATCGAATGCTGCAAAGAAATCACTACTAAAGGACACCAATAAGAAGAAGAGACTTGCTTGGGCCAAGAAACACGAGCAATGGACATTAGACCGGTGGAAATGTGTCCTTTGGCCTGGAGTCAAAATTGGAGATCTTGGTTTCAACCGCCGTGTCTTTGTGAGACGCGGTGTGGGTGAACGGATGATCTCTGCATGTATATTTCCCACTGTAAAGCATGGAGGAGGAGGTGTTATGGTGTGGGGGTGCTTTGATGGTGACACTGTCTATATTTAGAATTCAAGGCACACTTAACCAGCATGGCTACCACAGCATTCTGCAACGATTGAGATGGTTTGGGATGAGTCGGACCGCAGAGTGAAGGAAAAGCAGCCAACAAGTGCTCAGCATATGTGGGAACTCCTTCAAGAATGTTGGAAAAGCATTCCAGGTGTAGCTGGTTGAGAGAATGCCAAGAGTGTTCAAAGCTGTCATCAAGGCAAAGAGTGGCTATTTGAAGAATCTTAAATATAAAATATACATTGATTTGTTTAACACTTCTTTGGGTTACTACATGATTCCATATGTGTTATTTCATAGTTTTGATGTCTTCACTATTATTCTACAATGTAGAAAATAGTAAAAATTAAGAAAAACCCTTGAATGAGTAGGTGTGCCCAAACCTTTGACTGGTACATAATATATATATGTTTTTTTAAAATAAATGAATACAGTAATATGAGATCTGAGAACAGTAATATTTACACACACATGAGGGTCCCCATAAGCATTCATTTCTGATGAAAAAACACAAATGTGAAAAATTGGTGGATATAGCGTTTTGGAACTAAACTCTTTAAATGTGGATGACCACCACAACCCACAGCCTATGTATTGTGCAGTATGTTGTAGAACGAAGAACAGAGAGAGGTGAGAGAGAGAGTATTACGGAGGGGGTTGAATGAGGTGAAGGGAATGGTTGCTGTCCACCAGGGGGTTGGGAGGTTGGGGGTTGAGGTACTAAGCTGTGTCTGGGCCAATGCATGGAGGAGGGTTGGGGTTTGGTTGGGGCTAAGTGTCTCATCAGCATCCAGCTCAGGTGCTGGGCCCACGCACTAACTATTCCCTGACTTGATTGTAATTGCCTGAATTCGGCTCCCGCTGATCCATCCTGGCAATATCACAGGCACATGTTAACTCCACACAGACTGGGGAATGCAGCAGGCAGAAAGGGCCACAGAGAGCAGCTGACTACCTCTCTCTCTCTCTCTTTCTCTCTCTCTCTTTTCCTCTCTCTCCCTCTCTCTGCTCCAGTGAGGTCAGAGGTGTAAGAACATCTCAGTATGTGTGCGATTTAAAATAAAAGCTGTGTGACAACATACTATATACACATTGACATACAACGTGATAGTCAGTACTGTATGGGTATTTGGTTCAGTGTCTACAGCAGCGTCAGATTATTTTAATACAGATAATCTGATCTCCAATGCTCTCGCAGACTATTACAATGTAAATAATGGGTATTTTGAGGCTTGAACACGTTCACAGCATTCACAAAAATCATAGGAGGTTATGTTCTTGCTCTGATTATGGCTTTGGGGAAGAAAATTGTCAAATTTCCATTCAAAACTGACAAATATTAAACTCTCTCGGCAGCCATAGAGATGTAAAAATAATAGACTGAACTGGTGGAGCATCAAGTATTGTTAATACATTTTTAAAACTGAAATATAATAATAAAGTAATCATTTTTGCACAGATGTGTTATTTAGTAATGCATGCATATAAACATTTGGTTTCTGAAGTCTACACTTAAAAGAAAAACAAGTTATCTATAATTAAGTGGCTTGAACAATGGTAATGTTGTAATATTGTTGTATTTCTGAGTCATTTGTGAGTGAGTGACAGCTGTGAATGAATACCCCCCTTTGTCTTGATCCACAAAATCCAGATAGTGATGAAATAGAATTGGACATGACACTGGACTTGGTTATGTAGGCCTATTTCCCCTTAAAGGCATGGCTGTGGAACGTGGTTCCTTCCAGCCTGGTTCCTGATCAACAGGGTTAACTTTAGAACCCCCCCCGTGGTACGCTCCTCACCCTGTGATAATAGTCGTAATGAAGACCCGGCTGGTAACCAACAGGTGGTCCTTTTAAAGACCCACACCCTGCAGCACTCAGGACCCAAGAATAAAACCCTGCCATGGCAAAATGTGTCACAATCTAATGTTCTGCAGAATGAAAAGGCTGTTTTCTCCCCTTTGTCCCCGGCCAGAGATTCAGACTTGTTCCTCATTGTTCAGGACACAAACGAGCAACAGTCTTTTTTGACATGGAGCTACAGGGCTGAATGAGGACTGGAGCTGACTAGTTATAGGAAAGAGCTTTCTTTCTGGAGGGCCCGAGCCCATTAAGAGTTGGGGAGTTATGAATGGATATGAATCTCTCCTCCCTGGCCTTGATATAATGCAGAGGGACCCTGATACAAGACCAGGATAAACCTCCCTCAAGGTTCCCAGAGAGACTTAATCACAGGAGTTTAAATAGTTACGGGGGGCCACAGAGACAGAGAGAGACACAGAGAGAGAGACAGACAGACAGACAGACAGACAGACAGAGAGACAGAGCAAGAGAGAGACAGACAGAGAGAGACAGACAGACAAAGAGACAGACAGACAGACAGACAGACAGACAGACAGACAGACAGACAGACAGACAGACAGACAGACAGACAGAGAGACAGAGCGAGAGAGAGACAGACAGACAGACAGAGAGAGACACAAGAGAAGATGTGCACATTGCCCCAAAATGAGGTAGAAACTGAGCTGCACTTCCTAACCTCCTGCCAAATGTATGACCATATTACAGACACACATTTCCCTCAGATTACACAGACCCACAAAGAATTTGAAAACAAATCCAATTTTGATCAACTCCGATATTGGATGAAATACCAGTGTGCAATCACAGCAGCAAGATTTGTGACCTGTTGC
>NC_059220.1:8047667-8092667 GCF_020615455.1 Coregonus clupeaformis | reverse complement strand
CTGTTCTCATTGTCACAGCAATACAGAGAACATCTGTTCTCATTGTCACAGCAATACAGAGAACATCTGTTCTCATTGTCACAGCAATACAGAGAACATCTGTTCTCATTGTCACAGCAATACAGAGAACATCTGTTCTCATTGTCACAGTGCTCACGTCCCTCCCTTAGTGCTGTGTGGGCCTTGTACCCAGAAAGTTTAGATGCATAAGAGAGTGACAGAATGACCAGAAAATGTGAGGAACACCTGAAAAAGGACTGAGAGGAAAAGGTTTCCCCATTTCGACAGAAATAACAGAATATTATCTGACTGCACAAGACAGACACATAATAACATTTTTATTTTTGTGCTTGGAGACCCTCTCCATCAATCAATGTCGAAGGCACCACGCACAATAGATGTACAATTAGAGTCCGAATATAAGGATGACTTCAATTCCACAAGAAATGTTACAAATCCTATTGCTTTTTGATGCCCAATCATTGCAAACCATAGATTGATTTTGCAGATGAAATGACAGTCAATAGTAATTCTATATCAGGCATTTAACCTGTCTAGTCGTGTGGCTGTGAACATGAATCTAGCTTTCACACATCAATTTATGCCTACAGATGCAGAGAGCGATTTCCTTAACTGTGTGTGTGTGTTGAGTGGCTGTGAGGCCTCAGGCCTCTATGTGTTGTGCCGTGCAGACAGAGATCTAGTAATCAGGTCATGTGTTGTAATGATAGACGTCATGGTGATCATCAGCCTCACAGCGAAGCAGACGGACAGACAGACATACAGCCAGCTGAATTAGGTCTCTGACACACCCCAAATACACACTAGATTTGTGTATACACAATTTAATAAACTTGTTCACATACACGTATTCTACATAAAATCTCATTATATATGGACATATACACAAATGGCACTACTGAATTCCTAACTATAAAGTACTGTACTTTAAAATGGGCTGTTGATTCAAAGTTCACACTGAAAAGAGAGTGCAGATTTTAAAGTGGCTCCCTGCCAAATCATTTCCTGGATTTGCGGGTTCCCACCGACACTCTTTTATATGAATTACCTCACGGAGGGAAATTTAAACCTCTTAAGTTGTGTACAACAATTTAGAAAAGGAAAATTAATTGCGAACTGTGTGTATAACTAACACTGTTCATGTACTGTGTGTGTGTGTCACTGTTCATGTACTGTGTGTGTGTGTCTAACACTGTTCATGTACTGTGTGTGTGTGTCACTGTTCCTGTACTGTGTGTGTGTGTCTAACAGGGTTCATGTACTGTGTGTGTGTGTGTCTAACACTGTTCATGTACTGTGTGTGTGTGTGTGTGTGTCACTGTTCATGTACTGTGTGTGTGTGTGTCTAACACTGTTCATGTTCTGTGTGTGTGTGTGTGTGTCTAACACTGTTCATGTACTGTGTGTGTGTGTGTGTGTGTGTGTGTGTGTGTGTGTGTGTGTGTGTGTGTGTGTGTGTGTGTGTGTGTGTGTGTGTGTGTGTGTGTGTGTGTGTGTGTGTGTGTCACCTACCAGCTCTCAACCGTGCGTCAGAATTAGACGTACAACCCATGTTTCTCAAACATAACATTTCGAAGTTGTTCCAAACGTCAAATGTTGATGTTTATAAGGTTATGTTTAGGCATTAACTCCACATTCTTAAGGTTAGGCATTCACTCTGAATGGTTAAGGTAAGGGATAGGCTTAAAACTAAAATATCAAAAACTACTTTTTATCATTCGATTCAAACTTGCATCCTTTGGAATCAGAGGCAGATGCTTACAACGATCCACCATCCCCCTCCACAATGCCCTAGCAAAACTTAAACCTTTTAAGGTAACAGCGCTCACTGTTGCCCCTGGTGGCCGGTTTCCACATAATCTCCCGATGTCCTCAGACATGGATAGACGTCGAATACTGACTTGTATCCCGGGTGACCAGGCTGGTGTAAACTGTGTACAGTGGGATTAGAACCATGAATCCACGTCCCCTTCAACATGTTTGCAAAATGAAAAAGATAATCTATTTACAAAACAATCATATTACAGGCCTGATGGGCTGATGAGACAGTGGATTGCACAGTCAGATGGAACAGAGTAAATAGGCATTTTAACGTAATTGATTTAGCCGGTGGTAACTTGTGGAATAGACACCGTCTGGAATGCACTTTTAACCAATTAGCATTCAGGATTAGAACCACCCGTTGCATAATATACTTTACAACACAACAGTGAAAGAAGGAAGTATAAGTATTAGAATAATTGTTCTCCCACCTTGATATTTTCAGGGTTTCTGGTTGACAATATGCAGTTCAGATTATTGTAGGTACAAGAACCTAAAGGTTAAGTCATGAAAGATATACAGTATAGATAACCACACACTGTTGAAACCTTCTGCAGTTATATGGAGTACAAAGTTTCAACTCAAAGGTTGATAACGAAGACCTACAGGTCTTCTAGAAGGTAGGATCTTGCAGCCTGACGAAGACCTTCGGTTCCAATCATTGTACTCAATAAAACTGTGGCACCATTCAACAGCGGGGGGGGGGGTTATCCACATCTCCTCCTCTAGTCTCATGCCCAATGTGGTGGTGTGTGTGTGTGAAGGTCATAGGTCAAAGGTTGGGGGTCAGAGGAGACACTGTGACATACGTTACCAGCCCAAACTCCCCCATCCTTTTCAGTAGGGCCGCTTTGACCGCACTGATCTTCCCATCCAGCTCCGACAGGCTGCCAACATGGGAGACAAGAACAAGCACAGTCAATCCCGGTGCACACAGGTCTACCTCTCCATAGACATACAAGTATATCCACATACAGTTACGGTCAAATATATTGGTGCCACAGGAGGTTGGTGGCACCTTAATTGGGGAGGACGGGCTCGTGGTAATGGCTGGAGCGGAAGGGTATCAAATACATCAAAACACATGGTTTCCATTTGTTTGATGCCATTCCATTTACTCCGTTCCAGCCATTATTATGAGCCGTCCTCCCTCAGCAGCCTCCACTGATTGGCACCCTTGAACTTTACAATGGAGTGCAATAGATGGGTTGTTAGGCAACAAAACCGACGCGTATGCAACTATGGGGCAAAACAGACAGTGTTGATGACATGTAAACTATATTTAGTTTCCAAATGTTTATTGAAAACATAAATACATTTGCACAATGAGCACTTGCTGTCTCACAAATACATTGTTACATTTGTTGGTTAGCTAGCTAGCAAATGTTTGCCATATTAGCATTGACATGAAATCAGTTTAAAAAAACTCAAAACAAGACACGGTATCAATAACAAGATACAATGAGCCACCTACGATTCCCCACATGACAGCTTCTTGTCATTGTTGCTAGCTATCTGACCGTTCAATCATGATGCGAGGCTTCCGGCCACATCAATGCGCGTGCATCATTTTTGTGATGTTGTCAGCCAACCCGTCTATGGAGCAGAATGTTCTGTTTTCTCTTTTCAAAACTGGTTGAATTGCTATTTTTACTCTGTAGGCACCTGCAACTACCACAGGTGAGATAAATTACACAGTAAACTTGCCTCCATCCAAATTAATTAGAATTTTGAATGATTTAATCCAGGCAATTTCTTGACATTAAAGTGAAAGATCTCAATTTCAGTTTAGATGTTTTGTTGTTGTCCTGTGCAGTTGTAAATCAAACAAATACACGTGTGAACACCAAATGTTTTTTTTCCTTTCAATTTCAACTTATTTTAGAAGAAATAGTGAATTGTGCAAGGGTGCTAATATATTTCACCGCAGCTGTACGTGCACACTAAATCATTGTAACTCTAAACTGGCAGAGGTCCACGGACCAGAGGTAAAAACACTGCTTGGAACTTGAATGTAGGAGGAAAGGTATTAGAACACAACTCCCCTGAGACACTGTCGTCTTCGGTCGCTTGTGCATGTAACTCTGAAAGAACACAGGGGTATGAGGAGCAACAGGTTAGGCAGTGCAGGTAACGTTGGGAGAGAGAGCAGAGAACTGAGAAAGAGGTAAGGTGGGCATTTGCAACATTCCTGCCACAGGGTCATAGACAGACTGAACAAATATTTTCCAGCCATTCAATTAGCCCTGAGAGCTACTTCTTCGTTTTTACATCGATACACAGACCTCAGAAAATACCTTATATTTCTGGAAATGAAAGGGCCAGGAATGAAAGTACTAAAACATAGCCTTCTCACCCTCACCCCAACCATGAACGTTTTTTAATGCACCACCCACTGCAGTCTGCTATGCAACATACAGTTCTATCAATCTAAAGGCTTGGCTAATGTCTCAGCTAAACCACTGATAGAGGAGTAACAGTCTCCTAGCCCCTCCCACATCACCATAAACCAATTAAAACAATAAGGAGGTTATTGCACAGTACATGTTCTCTGAAGGCAGCTGTCCTAACAAATACTACACTACACATTCATCCTTTTCATGATGGTGAATTACCTCCAAGTTCTGCCCAGGAGCCACTTTACTTCCATCTTTGTATGTTAAGTATTAAAATGAGATTATAGACCCGATTATACAGTGCATTGGGAAAGTATTCAGACCCCTTCACCCTTTCCCCCAAAACATTTATTACAGCCTTACTCTAAAATGGATTAAAATAAAACATTTTCGTCATCAATCTACACACAATACCCCTTAATGACAAAGCGAAAACAGGTTTTTAGAAATGTTTGCACATTTATAAAAAAACAAAAAACAGAAATACCGTATTTACATAAATATTCAGACCCTTTGCTATGAGAGTCGAAATTGAGGTCAGGTGCATCCTGTTTCCATTGATCATCCTTGAGATGTTTCTACAACTTGATTGGAGTCCACCTGTGGTAAATTCAATTGATTGGACATGATTTGGAAAGGCACACACCTGTCTATATAAAGGTCCCACAGTTGACAGTGCATGTCAGAGCAAAAACAAAGCCATGAGGTCAAAGGAATTGTCCATAGAGCACCGAGACAGGATTGTGTCGAGTCACAGATCTGGGGAAGGGTACCAAAAAAGTTCTGCAGATTTGAAGGTCCCCAAGAACACAGTGGCCTCCATCATTCTTACATGGAAAAAGTTTGGAACCACCAAGACTCTTCCTAGAGCTGGCCACCCGGCCAAACTGAGCAATCTGGGGAGAAGGGCCTTGGTCAGGGAGGTGACCAAGAACCCGATGGTCACTCTGACAGAGCTCCAGAGTTCCTCTGTGGAGATGGGAGAACCTTCCAGAAGGACAACCATCTCTGCAGCACTCCACCAATCAGGCCTTTACGGTAGAGTGGCCAGATGGAAGCCACTCCTCAGTAAAAGGCACATCACAGCCCGCTTGGAGTTTGCCAAAAGGCACCTAAAGGTTCTCAGACCATGAGAAACAAGATTTTCTGGTCTGATGAAACCAAGATTGAACTTTTTGGACTGAATGCCAAGCGTCACGCCTGGAGGAAACCAGGCACCGCTCATCGCCTGGCCAATACCATCTCTACGGTGAAGCATGGTTGTGGCAGGATCATGCTGTGGGGATGTTTTTCAGTGGCAGGGACTGGGAGACTAGTCAGGATCGAGGGAAAGATGAATGGAGCAAAGTACAGAGAGATCCTTGATGAAAACCTGCTCCAGAGCGCTCAGGACCTCAGACTGGGGCGAAAGGTTCACCTTCCAACAGGATAACAACCATAAGCACACAGCCAAGACAACGCAGGAGTGGCTTTTGGACAAGTCTCTGAATGTCATTGAGTGGCCCAGCCAGAGCCCGGACTTGAACCCGTTCGAACATCTCTGGAAAGACCTGAAAATAGCTGTGCAGCGACACTCCCCATCCAACCTGACAGAGCTTGAGAGGATCTGCAGAGAAGAATGGGAGAAACTCCCCAAATACTGGTGTGCCAAGCTTGTAGCGTCATACCCAAGAACCAAGGCTGTAATCGCTGCCAAAGGTGCTTCAACAAAGTACTGAGTAAAGGGTCTGAATACTTATGTAAATGTAATATTTCCGGTTTTTATTTGTAATACATTTGCAAAAATTGATGAGGGGAAAAAAATGATTTAATCCATTTTAGAATAAGGCTGTAACGTAACAAAATGCGGAAAAGGTGAAGGGGTCTGAATACTTTCCGAATGCACTGTAGGCCATTACTGAGGCAACATCTCCCATCCTCAACCACCCCCTCCTCCGTCCTCCTCCCTCCACCTTTGAAAACCCCTTCAACGTGTACTTCCAACTATTTGCAGAAATTGCTTAAACAGTGGCACTCAGAATAAAAAAGACCAGCTCAGTTTATTCAAAGAGACTCTCAACCCCCCGCTCTCTGTGCTCACACACATACGCAGATCACCCACACACACACACACACAGAGACACACACTTAGAAACACCACGTCAAGCCAAGAGAATGGAGTGTTAGGAGGCATGCAGCAACTCAAGCCCTCTCACTCAGCTAACTACGATAGGCTACAATCTGATATGGATGACATATTCTGAACTGAAGAGGGTAGAGGGAGGAAGAAATACCCCACGTCTGATCATCATGGAATGAGATAACTATCAGGCTCACTATGGAGAAATACTAATAAGGATGAATACTAGCCAACACACACCCACACAGCAGTCCGTGTGTGCACCAACAATCCACCTTGGTGCCTCTGACCTCTACTAGAAAAAATAAGATGTTTAAAACTGTTCTCCCAGACCAAACACCAAACTCACAGACTGGAGTCCATCCAACTATAGGATCCGATCTTCAAGCTTCTTCAGCCTCTGGTACACACCTAAAGGCATTGGACCCTCTGGATAAGAGAGTAGAAAGGTTTGTGTGTCTGATAGGGGGAAAGTTACAATAGAAGATCAGTATTTTGTAAGACAGTCAAGTCTCACAAACCTCCTAAAGTATGGAAATGTCATGGTAGAGAGACCACAATATGTCTGACACCACATCTTGTTTAACCTCATATTATGTACCATTTAGCAGACCACCTCACCTGTTAGGAGCTTCAGGTATCTATGTTGTTTAACCACCTCACCTGTTAGGAGCTTCAGGTATCTATGTTGTTTAACCACCTCACCTGTTAGGAGCTTCAGGTATCTATGTTGTTTAACCACCTCACCTGTTAGGAGCTTCAGGTATCTATGTTGTTTAACCACCTCACCTGTTAGGAGCTTCAGGTATCTATGTTGTTTAACCACCTCACCTGTTAGGAGCTTCAGGTATCTATGTTGTTTAACCACCTCACCTGTTAGGAGCTTCAGGTATGTCTATATTGTACAGGCGTTCCTCTATGGCTGGTGGATTCCCACAGTCTCTAGACACCACGGCTCTCTGCTGCTCTCCAGCCTCCCCATGCCACCTCCTCCTAATCCTCGTCCCCATCAACCAGTCTGAGGCCCGTAGGTGTTCACCACACCAGTCACTGCATACACAAAGCATAATGACAATAGAAAACTATCAATTGAAACCCATTAAAGGTCACAAGCAAAGTAAAGAAACATACCAATATATTTATACTTAAAGCAGAATGTTCTTACCTTTGACATTACTTTTGAAGCCTGGGTAGGGTGTGAATACTGCATTTGTTCTGGCACAGCGCTCTTCTACTGTATATCATAGCAAAAGACAACAGTAAATATGAATCAGTGCATTATACACTATATACACAAAAGTATGTGGACACCCCTTCAAATTCGTGGATTTGGCTATTTCAGCCACACCCATTGCTGACAGGTGTATAAAATCGAGCACACCGCCATGCAATCTCCATAGAAAACATTGGCAGTAGAATGGCCTTACTGAAGAGCTCAGTGACTTTCAATGTGGCACCATCATATTGTGCCACCTTTCCAACAAGTCAGTTCGTCAAATTTCTTCCCTGCTAGAGCTGCATGGGGTCAACTGTAAGTGCTGTTATTGTGAAGTGGAAACGTCTAGGAGCAACAACGGCTCAGCCGTGAAGTGGTAGGCCACACAAGCTCACAGAACGGAACCGCCAAGTGCTGAAGCGCGTAGCGTGTAAAAATTGTCTGTCCTCGGTTGCAACACTCACTACCGACTTCCAAACTGCCTCTGGAAGCAACGTCAGCACAAGAACTGTCAGGAGCTTAATGAAATGGGTTTCCATGGCCGAGCAGCCGCACACAAGCCTGAGATTACCATGCACAATGCCAAGCGTTGCCTGGAGTGGTGTAAAGCTCGCCGCCATTGGACTATGGAGCAGTGGAAACGCGTTCTCTGGAGTGATGTATCACGCTTCACCATCTGGCAGTCTGACGGACGAATCTGGGTTTGGCGGATGCCAAGAGAACGCTACCTGTCCGAATGCATAGTGCAAACTGTAAAGTTTGGTGGAGGAGGAATAAGGGTCTAGGGCTGTTTTTCATGGTTTGGGCTAGGCCCCTTAGTTCCAGTGAAGGGGAATCTTAACGCTACAACACACATTGACATTCTAGAAGATTCTGTGCTTACAACTTTGTGGCAACAGTTTGGGGAAGGCCCTTTCCTGTTTCAGCATGACAATGCCCCCGTATACAAAGCGAGGTCCATACAGGAATGGTTTGTTGAGATCAGTGTGGAAGAACTTGACTGGCCTGCACAGAGCCCTGACCTCAAACCCATCGAACACCTTTGGGATAAATTGGAGCGCCGACTGCGAGCAAGGCCTAATCGCCCAACATCAGTGCCCGACCTCACTAACGCTTGTGGCTGAATGGAAGCAAGTCCCCGCAGCAATGTTCCAACGGTAACGCTGCTCGGTTTTTCATGCTCAACAGTTTCAAACCAAATCAAATTGTATTTGTCACACGCTTTGTAAACAACAGGTGTAGACTAATGTTTACTTACGGCCCTTCCAAACAACGCAGAGAGAGAGAAAAAGACAAATAGTAGAAACATTAAAACAATTTAATAAAGAGGAATAAATAGAAAAATAACAAGGAATAAATACACAATGAGTAATAATAACATGGCTATATACAGGGGGTACCAGTACCAAGTTGATGTGCAGGGGTACGAGGTAATAACATGGCTATATACAGGGAGTACCAGTGCCGAGTCCATGTGCAGGGGTACGAGGTAATAACATGGCTATATACAGGGAGTACCAGTACTGAGTCCATGTGCAGGGCTACGAGATAATAACATGGCTGTATACAGGGAGTACCAGTACTGAGTCCATGTGCAGGGCTACGAGATAATAACATGGCTATATACAGGGAGTACCAGTACCGAGTCCATGTGCAGGGGTACGAGGTAATAACATGGCTGTATACAGGGAGTACCAGTACCGAGTACATGTGCAGGGCTACGAGGTAATAACATGGCTATATACAGGGAGTACTAGTACCGAGTCCATGTGCAGGGCTACGAGGTAATAACATGGCATATACAGGGAGTACCAGTACCGAGTCCATGTGCAGGGGGTACGAGGTAATAACATGGCTGTATACAGGGAGTACCAGTACCGAGTCCATGTGCAGGGGTACGAGGTAATAACATGGCTATATACAGGGAGTACCAGTACCGAGTACATGTGCAGGGGTACGAGGTAATAACATGGCTATATACAGGGAGTACCAGTACCAAGTCCATGTGCAGGGGTACGAGGTAATAACATGGCTATATACAGGGAGTACCAGTACCGAGTCCATGTGCAGGGCTACGAGGTAATAACATGGCTATATACAGGGAGTACCAGTACCGAGTCCATGTGCAGGGCTATGAGGTAATAACATGGCTATATACAGGGAGTACCAGTACTGAGTCCATGTGCAGGGCTACGAGGTAATAACATGGCTGTATACAGGGAGTACCAGTACCAAGTCCATGTGCAGGGGTATGAGATAATAACATGGCTGTATACAGGGAGTACCAGTACCGAGTCCATGTGCAGGGGTATGAGATAATAACATGGCTATATACAGGGAGTACCAGTACCAAGTTGATGTGCAGGGGTACGAGGTAATAACATGGCTATATACAGGGGTTACCAGTAACAAGTTGATGTGCAGGGGTACGAGGTAATAACATGGCTATATACAGGGAGTACCAGTACCGAGTCCATGTGCAGGGGTACGAGGTAATAACATGGCTATATACAGGGAGTACCAGTGTCGAGTCCATGTGCAGGGGTACGAGGTAATAACATGGCTATATACAGGGAGTACCAGTACCGAGTTGATGTGCAGGGGTATGAGGTAATAACATGGCTGTATACAGGGAGTACCAGTACTGAGTCCATGTGCAGGGCTACGAGATAATAACATGGCTGTATACAGGGAGTACCAGTACTGAGTCCATGTGCAGGGCTACGAGATAATAACATGGCTATATACAGGGAGTACCAGTACCGAGTCCATGTGCAGGGGTACGAGGTAATAACATGGCTGTATACAGGGAGTACCAGTACCGAGTACATGTGCAGGGCTACGAGGTAATAACATGGCTATATACAGGGAGTACTAGTACCGAGTCCATGTGCAGGTCTACGAGGTAATAACATGGCTATATACAGGGAGTAGCAGTACCGAGTCCATGTGCAGGGGTAAGAGGTAATAACATGGCTGTATACAGGGAGTACCAGTACCGAGTCCATGTGCAGGGGTACGAGGTAATAACATGGCTATATACAGGGAGTACCAGTACCGAGTACATGTGCAGGGGTACGAGGTAATAACATGGCTATATACAGGGAGTACCAGTACCAAGTCCATGTGCAGGGGTACGAGGTAATAACATGGCTATATACAGGGAGTACCAGTACCAAGTCCATGTGCAGGGGTACGAGGTAATAACATGGCTATATACAGGGAGTACCAGTACCGAGTCCATGTGCAGGGGTACGAGGTAATAACATGGCTGTATACAGGGAGTACCAGTACCGAGTTGATGTGCAGGGGTACGAGGTAATAACATGGCTGTATACAGGGAGTACCAGTACCAAGTTGATGTGCAGGGCTACGAGATAATAACATGGCTATATACAGGGAGTACCAGTACCAAGTTGATGTGCAGGGGTACGAGGTAATAACATGGCTATATACAGGGGTTACCAGTAACAAGTTGATGTGCAGGGGTACGAGGTAATAACATGGCTATATACAGGGAGTACCAGTGCCGAGTCCATGTGCAGGGGTACGAGGTAATAACATGGCTATATACAGGGAGTACCAGTACCGAGTTGATGTGCAGGGATACGAGGTAATAACATGGCTGTATACAGGGAGTACCAGTACTGAGTCCATGTGCAGGGCTACGAGATAATAACATGGCTGTATACAGGGAGTACCAGTACTGAGTCCATGTGCAGGGCTACGAGATAATAACATGGCTATATACAGGGAGTACCAGTACCGAGTCCATGTGCAGGGGTACGAGGTAATAACATGGCTGTATACAGGGAGTACCAGTACCGAGTCCATGTGCAGGGGTACGAGGTAATAACATGGCTATATACAGGGAGTACCAGTACGAGTCCATGTGCAGGGGTACGAGGTAATAACATGGCTGTATACAGGGAGTACCAGTACCGAGTACATGTGCAGGGCTACGAGGTAATAACATGGCTATATACAGGGAGTACTAGTACCGAGTCCATGTGCAGGGCTACGAGGTAATAACATGGCTATATACAGGGAGTACCAGTACCGAGTCCATGTGCAGGGGTACGAGGTAATAACATGGCTGTATACAGAGAGTACCAGTACCGAGTCCATGTGCAGGGGTACGAGGTAATAACATGGCTGTATACAGGGAGTACCAGTACCGAGTCCATGTGCAGGGGTACGAGGTAATAACATGGCTATATACAGGGAGTACCAGTACCGAGTCCATGTGCAGGGGTACGAGGTAATAACATGGCTATATACAGGGAGTACCAGTACCGAGTCCATGTGCAGGGGTACGAGGTAATAACATGGCTGTATACAGGGAGTACCAGTACTGAGTCCATGTGCAGGGCTACGAGATAATAACATGGCTGTATACAGGGAGTACCAGTACTGAGTCCATGTGCAGGGCTACGAGATAATAACATGGCTATATACAGGGAGTACCAGTACCGAGTCCATGTGCAGGGGTACGAGGTAATAACATGGCTGTATACAGGGAGTACCAGTACCGAGTACATGTGCAGGGCTACGAGGTAATAACATGGCTATATACAGGGAGTACTAGTACCGAGTCCATGTGCAGGGCTACGAGGTAATAACATGGCTATATACAGGGAGTAGCAGTACCGAGTCCATGTGCAGGGGTAAGAGGTAATAACATGGCTGTATACAGGGAGTACCAGTACCGAGTCCATGTGCAGGGGTACGAGGTAATAACATGGCTATATACAGGGAGTACCAGTACCGAGTACATGTGCAGGGGTACGAGGTAATAACATGGCTATATACAGGGAGTACCAGTACCAAGTCCATGTGCAGGGGTACGAGGTAATAACATGGCTATATACAGGGAGTACCAGTACCGAGTCCATGTGCAGGGCTACGGGGTAATAACATGGCTATATACAGGGACTACCAGTACCGAGTCCATGTGCAGGGGTACGAGGTAATAACATGGCTATATACAGGGAGTACCAGTACCGAGTCCATGTGCAGGGGTACGAGGTAATAACATGGCTGTATACAGGGAGTACCAGTACCAAGTCCATGTGCAGGGGTATGAGATAATAACATGGCTATATACAGGGAGTACCAGTACCGAGTTGATGTGCAGGGGTACGAGGTAATAACATGGCTGTATACAGGGAGTACCAGTACCAAGTTGATGTGCAGGGCTACGAGATAATAACATGGCTATATACAGGGAGTACCAGTACCAAGTTGATGTGCAGGGGTACGAGGTAATAACATGGCTATATACAGGGGTTACCAGTAACAAGTTGATGTGCAGGGGTACGAGGTAATAACATGGCTATATACAGGGAGTACCAGTGCCGAGTCCATGTGCAGGGGTACGAGTTAATAACATGGCTATATACAGGGAGTACCAGTACCGAGTTGATGTGCAGGGGTACGAGGTAATAACATGGCTGTATACAGGGAGTACCAGTACTGAGTCCATGTGCAGGGCTACGAGATAATAACATGGCTGTATACAGGGAGTACCAGTACTGAGTCCTTGTGCAGGGCTACGAGATAATAACATGGCTATATACAGGGAGTACCAGTACCGAGTCCATGTGCAGGGGTACGAGGTAATAACATGGCTGTATACAGGGAGTACCAGTACCGAGTCCATGTGCAGGGGTACGAGGTAATAACATGGCTATATACAGGGAGTACCAGTACCGAGTCCATGTGCAGGGGTACGAGGTAATAACATGGCTGTATACAGGGAGTACCAGTACCGAGTACATGTGCAGGGCTACGAGGTAATAACATGGCTATATACAGGGAGTACTAGTACCGAGTCCATGTGCAGGGCTACGAGGTAATAACATGGCTATATACAGGGAGTACCAGTACGGAGTCCATGTGCAGGGGTACGAGGTAATAACATGGCTATATACAGGGAGTACCAGTACTGAGCCCATGTGCAGGGGTACGAGGTAATAACATGGCTATATACAGGGAGTACCAGTACCAAGTCCATGTGCAGGGCTACGAGGTAATAACATGGCTATATACAGGGAGTACCAGTACCGAGTCCATGTGCAGGGCTACGAGGTAATAACATGGCTATATACAGGGAGTACCAGTACTGAGTCCATGTGCAGGGCTACGAGGTAATAACATGGCTGTATACAGGGAGTACCAGTACCAAGTCCATGTGCAGGGGTATGAGGTAATAACATGGCTGTATACAGGGAGTACCAGTACCAAGTCCATGTGCAGGGGTATGAGATAATAACATGGCTGTATACAGGGAGTACCAGTACCAAGTCCATGTTTAGGGCTATGAGATAATAACATGGCTGTATACAGGGAGTACCAGTACCGAGTCCATGTGCAGGGGTATGAGATAATAACATGGCTATATACAGGGAGTACCAGTACCGAGTTGATGTGCAGGGGTACGAGGTAATAACATGGCTGTATACAGGGAGTACCAGTTCCAAGTTGATGTGCAGGGCTACGAGATAATAACATGGCTATATACAGGGAGTACCAGTACCGAGTTGATGTGCAGGGGTACGAGGTAATAACATGGCTGTATACAGGGAGTACCAGTACCGAGTTGATGTGCAGGGCTACGAGATAATAACATGTCTGTATACAGGGAGTACCAGTACCGAGTTGATGTGCAGGGGTATGAGATAATAACATGGCTATATACAGGGAGTACCAGTACCGAGTTGATGTGCAGGGCTACGAGATAATAACATGGCTATATCCAGGGAGTACCAGTACCGAGTTGATGTGCAGGGGTACGAGGTAATAACATGGCTGTATACAGGGAGTACCAGTACCGAGTTGATGTGCAGGGGTACGAGGTAATAACATGGCTGTATACAGGGAGTACCAGTACCGAGTTGATGTGCAGGGCTACGAGATAATAACATGGCTGTATACAGGGAGTACCAGTACCAAGTTGATGTGCAGGGCTACGAGATAATAACATTGCTGTATACAGGGAGTACCAGTACCAAGTTGATGTGCAGGGCTACGAGATAATAACATGGCTGTATACAGGGAGTACCAGGACCAAGTTGATGTGTAGGGGTACGAGGTAATAACATGGCTATATACAGGGAGTACCAGTACTGAGTCCATGTGCAGGGGTACGAGATAATAACATGGCTATATACAGGGAGCATCAGTACCGAGTCTATGTGCAGGGGTACGAGATAATAACATGGCTATATACAGGGATTACCAGTACCAAGTTAATGTGCAGGGGTACGAGGTAATAACATGGCTGTATACAGGGAGTACCAGTACCAAGTTGATGTGCAGGGCTACGAGATAATAACATGGCTATATACAGGGAGTACCAGTACCAAGTCCATGTGCAGGGGTACGAGATAATAACATGGCTATATACAGGGAGTACCAGTACCAAGTTGATGTGCAGGGGTATGAGGTAATAACATGGCTGTATACAGGGAGTACCAGTACAAAGTTGATGTGCAGGGCTATGAGATAATAACATGGCTATATACAGGGAGTACCAGTACCAAGTCCATGTGCAGGGGTATGAGATAATAACATGGCTGTATACAGGGAGTACCAGTACCGAGTCCATGTGCAGGGCTACGAGATAATAACATGGCTGTATACAGGGAGTACCAGTACCAAGTTGATGTCCAGGGCTACGAGATAATAACATGGCTGTATACAGGGAGTACCAGTACCAAGTTGATGTGCAGGGCTACGAGATAATAACATGGCTGTATACAGGGAGTACCAGTACCGAGTCCATGTGCAGGGGTACGAGGTAATAACATGGCTGTATACAGAGAGTACCAGTACCGAGTCCATGTGCAGGGGTACGAGGTAATAACATGGCTGTATACAGGGAGTACCAGTACCGAGTCCATGTGCAGGGGTACGAGGTAATAACATGGCTATATACAGGGAGTACCAGTACCGAGTCCATGTGCAGGGGTACGAGGTAATAACATGGCTGTATACAGGGAGTACCAGTACCAAGTTGATGTGCAGGGCTACGAGATAATATCATGGCTATATACACGAGGTACCAGTACCGAGTCCATGTGCAGGGCTACGAGATAATAACATGGCTATATACATGGGGTACCAGTACCAAGTTGATGTGCAGGGCTACGAGATAATAACATGGCTGTATACAGGGAGTACCAGTACCGAGTCCATGTGCAGGGGTACGAGGTAATAACATGGCTGTATACAGAGAGTACCAGTACCGAGTCCATGTGCAGGGGTACGAGGTAATAACATGGCTGTATACAGGGAGTACCAGTACCGAGTCCATGTGCAGGGGTACGAGGTAATAACATGGCTATATACAGGGAGTACCAGTACCGAGTCCATGTGCAGGGGTACGAGGTAATAACATGGCTGTATACAGGGAGTACCAGTACCAAGTTGATGTGCAGGGCTACGAGATAATATCATGGCTATATACACGAGGTACCAGTACCGAGTCCATGTGCAGGGCTACGAGATAATAACATGGCTATATACATGGGGTACCAGTACCGAGTTGATGTGCAGGGGTATGAGGTAATTGAGGTATACTGAACAAAAATATTTAAAGTGTTGGTCCCATGTTTCATGAGCTGAAATTAAAGATCCCAGAAATTTTCCATTTGCACAAAAAGCTTTATTTATCTCAAATTTTGTGTACAAATTTGATTATATCCCTGTTAGTGAGTATTTCTCCTTGGCCAAAGAATATCCATCCACCTGACAGATGTGGAATGTCAAGAAGCTGATTAAACAGCATGATCATTACACAGGTGCACCTTGTGCTGGGGACAATAAAAGACCACTCTAAAATGTGCAGTTTTGTCACACAACACAATGCCACAGATGTCTCAAATTTTGAGGGAGCGTGAAAAACATCCCCACAGCATGATGCTGACACCACCATGATTCACTGTGGGTATGGTATTCTCAGGGTGATGAGAGGTGTTGGGTTTGCGCCAGAAATAACGTTTTCCTTGATGGCCAAAAAGCTCAATTTTTGTATCATCTGACCAGAGTACCTTCTTCCATATGTTTTGGGAGTCTCTCACATGGCTTTTGGTGAACACCAAACGTGTTTGCTTATTTCTTTCTTTAAGCAATGGCTTTTTTTCTGGCCACTCTTCCATAAAGCCCTGCTCTTTGGAGTGTATGGCTTAAAGTGGCCCAATGGACAGATACTCCAAACTCCGCTGTGGAGCTTTGCAGCTCCTTCAGGGTTATCTTTGGTCTCTTTGTTGCCTCTGATTAATGCCCTCCTTGCCTGGTCCGTGAGTTTTGGTGGGCGGCCCTCGCTTGGCAGGTTTGTTGTGGTACCATATTCTTTCAATTTTTTTATAATGGATTTAATGGTGCTCCATGGGATGTTCAAAGTTTCTGATATTTTTTTATAACCCAACCCTGATCTGTACTTCTCCACAACTTTGTCCCTGACCTGTTTGGAGAGCTCCTTTGCCTTCATGGTGCCGCTTGCTTGGTGGTGCCCCTTGCTTAGTGGTGTTGCAGACTCTAGGGTCTTTCAGAACAGGTGCAAATATACTGAGATCATGTGACAGATCATGTGACACTTAGATAGCACACAGGTGGACTTTATTTAACTAATTATGTGACTTCTGAAGGTAATTGGTTGCACCAGATCTTATTTAGGGGCTTCATAGCAAAGGGGGTGAATACATATGCACACACCACTTTTCCGTTATTTATATTTTCGAATATTTTGAAACAAGTAATTTTTTTAATTTCACTTCACCAATTTGGACTATTTTGTGTATGTCCATTACATGAAATCCTAATAAAAATCAATTTAAATTACAGGTTGTAATGCAACAAAATAGAAAAAACGCCAAGGGGGATGAATACTTTTGCAAGGCACTGTAGACATGCGGAGATCATCCGTTCACCCACACCGCGTCTCACAAAGACACGGCGGTTGGAACCATTTGGACTCCAGACCAAAGGTGTCACAGGCGTTGAAGGACGGGTCAGACCAAGGCGTAGCGTGAAATGCATACATGTTTATATATTAAAATAAACACACAAACAAAAACAACGTACCGTGAAGTCCTCAGGCTAAACACAATACAAGCCTATACACGGAACAAGATCCCACAACTAATGATTGCAAACAGGCTACTTAAGTATGATCCCCAATCAGAGACAACGAGCGATAGCTGCCTCTGATTGGGAATCACACCCGGCCAAACATAGAAACACAATACCTAGAAGGTAATCATAGAAATAATAACATAGATCTCCACACCCTGACTCAACATACAAGAGTTCCATAAGTTAGGGCGTGACAGTACCCCCCTCCAAAGGTGCGGACTCTGACCGCACAAACCTGACATAACAGGGTAGGGTCCGGGTGGGCACTCCGCCTCGGCGGCGGATCCGGCTCCGGGCGTGACGACCTCATTCTCTCAGCCTCCCCGTTGCGCCCCTGGTCTGGTCTGGACCTCGGCGCGCTGCTTCCCATCTCCTTCCTCCCACGATGCACCAAGCCCTGTCTGGACCCTGGTGTGGGAGACCCTGAACCTGGAGAGGGGCTGACGTCTGGGCCTGGATCGGCAATCCTCCCGCGATGCACCAAGCCCTGTCTGGTCCCTGGTGTGGGAGACCCGAACCTGGAGAGGGGCTGACGTCTGGGTCTGAACACGCACCACTGGTCTGGTGTGAGGAGCAGGGACGGGCCGTACTGGACTGGGAACATGCACCACTGGCTTGGTGCGGAGAGCAGGTACGGGACGTACCGGGCTGGCGACAGGCACCACTGGTTTGGTGTGAGGAGCTGGCACGGGCCGTACCGGACTGGATACGCGCACCACTGGTTTGGTGCGGGGAGCAGGTACGGGGCGTACCGGACTGTGGAGGCGGACTGGAGGTCTGGAGCGGAGAGCTGGCACAACCCGTCCTGGCTGGATGCCCACTTCCGCACAGTACGTGTGTGGCATTAGCACAGGACGCACTGGGCTGTGCACGCGCACTGGCGATACAGGACGTAGAACCGGCGCAGGATATGCTGGACCGAGGAGGCGTACTGGAGACCAGGAGCGTTAAGCCGGCACACCCCGTCCTGGCTGGATGCCCATTTTCGCATGCCACATGCGTGGTGCTAGCACAGGACGCACAGGACTGTGCCGGCGCACTAGCGACACAGTGTGTAGCTCCGTATAACACAGAGCCTGCACTGTCACACGCTTCCTAGCGTGAGTACGGGGAGTTGGCTCTGATCTGAACCCAGGCTCCGCCAACCACCCCGTGTGCCCCCCCCCAAACATTTTCTTGGGGCTGCTTCTCGGGCTTTCTTCCTGACTTCCTTTTGGGTCGCCGTTTCTCCTCTCCTGCCTGGGCTTCTACCTTCGCCCATGGTCCTTTCCCCGCAAATATCTCCTCCCAAGACCACATCTTCCCCACCTGTGTCCAGGGTGTTTGCTCCTCCTGGGCACGCTGCTTGGTCCGTTTTTGGTGGTGGGATCTTCTGTCATGGGCGTTGAAGGACAGGTCAGACCAAGGCGCAGCGTGAAATGCACACACGAACAAAACAACGTACCGTGAAGTCCACAGGCTAAACACAATACAAGCCTATACACGGAACAAGATCCCACAACTAAGGATCGCAAACAGAGACAACGAGCGACAGCTGCCTCTGATTGGGAATCACACTCGGCCAAACATAGAAACACAACACCTAGAATGTAAACATAGAAATAACAACATAGATTTCCACACCCTGACTCAACATACAAGAGTTCCATAAGTCAGGGCATGACAAAAGGACACATTTCCACCAGTCTAATGTCCATTGCTCGTGTTTCTTGGCCCAAGCAAGTATCTTCTTCTTATTGGTGTCCTTTAGTAGTGGTTTCTTTTCAGCAAATCGACCATGAAGTCCTGATTCATACAGTCTCCTCTGAACAGTTGATGTTGAGATGTGTCTGTTACTTGAACTCTGTGAAGCATTTATTTGGGCTGCAATTTCTGAGGCTGGTAACTCTAATGAACTTATCCTCTGCAGCAGAGGTAACTCTGGGTCTTCCATTCCTGTGGTGGTCCTCATGAGAGCCAGTTTCATCATAGCGCTTGATGGTTTTTGCAATTGCACTTGAAGAAACTTTCAAGGTTCTCGAAATGTTCTGTATTGCCTGACCTTCATGTCTTAAAGTAATGATGGACTGTCGTTTGTCTTTGCTTATTTGAGCTGTTCTTGCCATAATATGGACTTGGTCTTTTACCAAATAAGACTATCTTCTGTACACCCCCCTACCTTGTCACAACACAACTGATTGGCTCAAATGCATTAAGAAGGAAAGAAATGCCACAAATGAACTTTTAAGAAGGCACACCTGTTAATTGAAATGCATTCCAGGTAACTACCTCATGAAGCTGGTTCAGAGAATGCCAAGAGTGTGCAAAGCTGTCATCAAGGCAAAGGGTGGCTATTTGAAGAATCTCAAATATAAATATATTTTAATTTGTTTAACACTTTTTTGGTTACTACATGATTCCATATGTGTTATTTCATATTTGATGTCTTCACTATTATTCTACAATGTAAACATTTTTAAAAAATAAAGAAAAACCCTTGAATGAGTAGGTGTGTCCAAACTTTTGACTGGTAGTGTATATACACACACACACACCTTTGGAATATAAATTGTGTGGCCTTTATTAACTGGAGACACATCAGTTTAAAATTAATTGAACTGGCCCTGTGACTTGTTCACTTCTGTTACCGTCATTTCTGTTACCGTCATTTCACACCATCTATTGCTGAAGAAAATAACAACAAACTTGTCCCTTATGTTCAAAGCAGTTGGACAAAGCTGATTGTATTTTGGGGCCAGCTGAGGAGGGTGTTAGCTACTTCAGTCTCACCATTATAACGGTTCAGTCTGGCCTCTCGCCTCTCTGTCTGTGGAAATCAGCACTCTCCCAAACATTGCCAATCTGTGTGCTGTCACACCACCGCTAACCGGCACCCAATTCTCTCTCTCCGTCTCACACTCACATCCCTCCCCACACCTCATTCCAATTCTTACCCTGATTGCAGTCGATCACGTTGCAAAAGTCCCTCACGTTGTCTTCATTGATCTCCAGCTGCTTGCGCTCTATAAATGCAGATATTCACCCATCAATCTATAGTAGTAGAGAAGGAGAGGAGACACAGTTGGAGAGAGAGGGTTGACAGGGCTGGATTGATGAGCTATTGAAATCAAACCACGGTCCATTTTTGTCCATGTGATGGTAATAAGCCCGGGTCAAAAGGGGGAAGGGACTACCATTCTCATCCAAACAGCACATGACATTTATTCAGATTCGGAATAGCAAAAATGTACTACAAAATCCTGTTTATTTGGCTAGCAAAACAAATACACAATGAAATACAACAAGCCCAGACATCCTCTTGTCCTTCATCCACATGCAATCTCTCTAAAGTAATGAGCATCCACTTCATAATCTATGAAGGGCCTGGCCCTCTCTCAAAGCCCTCCTGCTACTGCCACCGCACCGCAGTCAGCGACCACACACACACAAACACACACAAGTTCCCTGACTGCAGCACTCTGAAGGAGCCCTTATTCTGTGCTAAACTGGCTTATCATGAGGTCTTGATCAAGCATTTGTTTCACTACTATGTTATTGGAAAGTGTGCTGTACACTCAGAAGCGATTACTTATCATTATTCATTAGCTTTAGCAGAGAATATGAATACTCCTGCATAAACAGCAGCTTCAGTACAGCTGATCAATGACAAAAGCTACAATCACTCACTTCTGATTTGTTGGCTCTGATCTGAATGCTGAGGTCATCAGCCTGCTACGTGAGGCCATCAAACTGCAACTTGCCCTCCTCCTCTAGTTCTGGCCTGGTTGGCTGAGACTCAGGTAGAATGGGCTCAGAGTCTACAGTCATCTCCCCATCAGAAGAGACTGTGGTAATCATTTATTTATTGTTGCCCTCTGATAGGTTGCTCTTTTAAGATGAGGACTGGTCTTCTGCCTCCACCAGTACCCTTAGGTTGTCTGATACTGACTGTAAAGAAAGGAAACAGGATAAGAAACATGTTATGGGGAGGGGACGGTGAAGTCTCATTCAACATACACTTTCTACATCCATGAACTAATAGGACACAAAGAAGAAAAAACTAAGAATACATAGAGATGCATAAATGACTTTTAAAAAATATATATATACACTGAAAGAAGTGTTGCATTGGCACTTGCATCCTTAATTTCCGACACTTCAGATTTTCCATATGACACCACTGAAAGCCAGCATCCATTTGTGCACCTGCCAGCACATCGTTGTGAGACTGTAGTCTACCTGTAGTCTGGAGATGTGCTGCTGAAGACAGGTGAGTACATGACGAGCAGGTTGAAGAGAAGTCACATCCACTGCTTCTACGCTGGCGCTGATTTTCAGAGCAAGTTCACCCACTTTCAGCTTGAAATGAAAAACATTTACAAAATAAATAATCACAAATCTGCTTCAATTGGATACCTATTCTCCTTACTTTTCACAAATTAATTCACACCATTTTTGCTGTAAGCTACTAAGGCTATAAACTGTATATTATTTTCAGGGCAAAAATAACAAAAATAAGTTACTACTACAATTAGCCTTTTCTCATATTACTATTATTTGGGATATTATTTGTTACATTGCTGCATGAATTGCGACTTCGTTGCGTTTAGCCTGCTAGATATAGGAGTCTATGTAAACACTGCTACAGCCAGCTAGTAGTCTAATTTATATGTAAACATTGCCAGAAGATACCGACCCTACCTTTAAGCTTGTATACACTGAGCTGCACTTGTGTCGGAATGCAATCATGGTTATATTAAGACACCGTGGAGCCTGCGTGAGATATGGGCCGGAAAATGTACCTCAATGCATGGATACGATATGCCACTGTACTCCATATTGTACCATTTTGGAATGGCACGTCATGTTGAACAACAAAGGAGCTGATTGTCTGACACCTTCTATTCCAAAAAGGCTGAGGTGGCTACTGCTAGCTAGGATGAAGATGAAAAGGGTAGTTTTCCGAAGAAACTAGCAGTATTCCAATCTTCTCGATGGAGCAGTGTGGATAAAGGTACCATTTAGGGTACAGTGGCATATCCCATCCCTGCATTGAGGTACGTTTTCCGACCCATATCTCGACCTGGCTCCATGTTGTCTTAATGGAACCATGATTGCGTTTTGACCCCAGTGCAGCTCAGTGTAAAAATGCGTAATAGTGGGGGCGTTATCTTCTGGCAAATGTAAACACTGCTACTGCAAGGTAGTTAGTAGTAGCAGTCTACTATGCTGCAGAGGAGCGAGCGAGATACAACAGCAACACCATTCTTGGAACATTGTATAATTTAATATTTGATAAGAACAGATATGCTGCACATCTCGTGGGCATCTCTCGCAGTGATCGACGCTACTGTAGCTGGATTAGATTGTGTGTAAAATCATTATTATACCAACCTCACTCCCGAAGTCTGTGAGCAGATTCAAAATCATACACATTTCGTCTCTGTATCTTGATATTTCCTTGCTAGATGCAAAGTAGTAAATTAATGGGGCCTAATGATCATAAAACATTCAACAAGTTGGCATTAGTATAAACCTGAACTGAAAAAAAAATCTATATTATGCCCATTTAAAATCCATTCATTCTCCACTATCTTTGTAGCAAAAATATCATCACTATAGAATAAATAGATAATAGAATAGACTTGAATAGAATATAATTTCTTTTTAGAATAGCAGCAGGGACTCAAGGTGATAAGTCAGAAACTCCTAACAACAAAGTGAACCAATGACTTGGTTAGTCAAACACCTATTGATTTAAAAAGAAAGGAGGGCCAAAGCACTCTTCAAATCATATATTCAAATGCCTTTATTTGTATGGCATGTTCAATGGAAACAAAGATTAAAAACTCTGACGCGTTTTGGCTGCTCTACCTAACGAAGGCCATGCAGCCAAAACGCGTCAGAGTTTTTAATCTTTGTTTCCATTGAACATGCCATACAAATAAAGGCATTTGAATTAATGATATGAAGAGTGCTTTGACCCTCCTTTCTTTATGAACACCAATTTACCCCTTTTACCCAAGAGCACCTTCTGTCTACTAAAACCTACTATTGTACCTTAGCAACACCTTCTGTCTAGTAAAACATACTATTGTACCTTAGCAACACCTTCTGTCTACTAAAACCTACTATTGTATACCTTAGCAACACCTTCTGTCTACTAAAACCTACTATTGTACCTTAGCAGCACCTTCTGTCTACTAAAACCTAAAATTGTACCTTAGCAGCACCTTCTGTCTACTAAAACCTACTATTGTGTACCTTAGCAACACCTTCTGTCTACTAAAACCTACTATTGTACCTTAGCAACACCTTCTGTCTACCAAAACCTACTATTGTACCTTAGCAACACCTTCTGTCTACTAAAACCTACTATTGTACCTTAGCAACACCTTCTGTCTACCAAAACATACTATTGTGTACCTTAGCAACACCTTCTGTCTACCAAAACCTACTATTGTACCTTAGCAACACCTTCTGTCTACTAAAACCTACTATTGTACCTTAGAAACACCTTGTGTCTACTAAAACCTACTATTGTACCTTAGAAACACCTTGTGTCTACTTAAACCTACAGGTGTGTACCTTAGCAGCGCCCTTCTTTCTACTAAAACCTTACTATTGTACCTTAGCAACACCTTCTGTCTACCAAAACCTACTATTGTGTACCTTAGCAACACCTTCTGTCTACTAAAACCTACTATTGTACCTTAGCAGCACCTTCTGTCTACCAAAACCTACTATTGTACCTTAGTAACACCTTCTGTCTACTAAAACCTACTATTGTACCTTAGCAGCACCTTCTGTCTACTAAAACCTACTATTGTACCTTAGCAACACCTTTTGTCTACTAAAAACCTACTATTGTACCTTAGCAACACCTTCTGTCTACTAAAACCTACTATTGTACCTTAGCAACACCTTTTGTCTACTAAAACCTACTATTGTCTACCTTAGCAACACCTTCTGTCTACTAAAACCTACTATTGTACTTTAGCAGCACCTTCTGTCTACTAAAACCTACTATTGTACCTTAGCAACACCTTTTTGTCTACTAAAACCTACTATTGTCTACCTTAGCAACACCTTCTGTCTACTAAAACCTACTATTGTACTTTAGCAGCACCTTCTGTCTACTAAAACCTACTATTGTACCTTAGCAGCACCTTCTGTTTACTAAAACCTACTATTATATCTTATCAGCACCTTCTGTTTACTAAAACCTACTATTATATCTTATCAGCACCTTCTGTCTCCTAAGACCTACTATTGTACCTTAGCAACACCTTCTGTCTACTAAAACCTACTATTGTACCTTAGCATTACCTTCTGTCTACCAAAACAAACTATTGTACCTTAGCAACACCTTCTGTCTACTAAAACCTACTATTGTACCTTAGCAACACCTTCTGTCTACTAAAACCTACTATTGTACCTTAGCAGCACCTTCTATCTACAAAAACCTACTATTGTACCTTAGCAACACTTTCTGTCTACTAAAACCTACTATTGTACCTTAGCAACACCTTCTGTCTACTAAAACCTACTATTGTCTACCTTAGCAACAGCTTCTGTCTACCAAAACCTACTATTGTACCTTAGCAGCGCCTTCTGTCTACTAAAACCTACTATTGTACCTTAGCAACACCTTCTGTCTTCTAAAACCTAGTAGTGTACCTTAGCAGCACCTTCTGTCTACTAAAACCTACTATTGTACCTTAACAACACCTTCTGTCTACTAAAAACCTACTCTATTGTACCTTAGCAACACCTTCTGTCTACTAAAACCTACTATTGTCTACCTTAGCAACAGCTTCTGTCTACCAAAACCTACTATTATACCTTAGCAACACCTTCTGTCTACCAAAATCTACTATTGTGTACCTTAGCAGCACCTTCTGTCTACTAAAACCTACTATTGTACCTTAGCAGCACCTTCTGTCTACTAAAACCTACTATTGTACCTTAGCAGCACCTTCTGTTTACTAAAACCTACTATTATACCTTAGCAGCACCTTCTGTCTACTAAAACAAACTATTGTACCTTAGCAGCACCTTCTGTCTACCAAAACCTACTATTGTACTTTAGCAACACCTTCTGTCTACTAAAACCTACTATTGTACCTTAGCAGCACCTTCTGTCTACTAAAACCTACTATTGTACCTTAGCAACACCTTCTGTCTACTAAAACCTACTATTGTACCTTAGCAACACCTTCTGTCTACTAAAACCTACTATTGTACCTAAGCAGCACCTTCTGTCTACTAAAACCTACTATTGTACCTTAGATGCACCTTCTGTCTACCAAAACCTACTATTGTACCTTAGCAACACCTTTTGTCTACTAAAACCTACTATTGTACCTTAGCAACACCTTCTGTCTACTAAAACCTACTATTGTACCTTAGCAACACCTTCTGTCTACTAAAACCTACTATTGTACCTTAGCAACACCTTCTGTCTACTAAAACCTACTATTGTACCTTAGCAACACCTTCTTTCTACTAAAACCTATTATTGTACCTTAGCAACACCTTCTGTCTACCAAAACCTACTATTGTACCTTAGCAACACCTTCTGTCTACTAAAACCCACTATTGTACCTTAGCAACACCTTCTGTCTACCAAAACGAACTATTGTACCTTAGCAACACCTTCTGTCTACTAAAACCTACTATTGTACCTTAGCAACACCTTCTGTCTACTAAAACCTACTATTGTACCTTAGCAACACCTTCTTTCTACTAAAACCTATTATTGTACCTTAGCAACACCTTCTGTCTACCAAAACCTACTATTGTGTACCTTAGCAACACCTTCTGTCTACCAAAACCTACTATTGTACCTTAGCAACACCTTCTGTCTACTAAAACCTACTATTGTACCTTAGAAACACCTTGTGTCTACTAAAACCTACTATTGTACCTTAGAAACACCTTGTGTCTACTTAAACCTACAGGTGTGTACCTTAGCAGCGCGCTTCTTCTACTAAAACCTACTATTGTACCTTAGCAACACCTTCTGTCTACCAAAACCTACTATTGTGTACCTTAGCAACACCTTCTGTCTACTAAAAACCTACTATTGTACCTTAGCAGCACCTTCTGTCTACCAAAACCTACTATTGTACCTTAGCAACACCTTCTGTCTACTAAAACCTACTATTGTACCTTAGCAGCACCTTCTGTCTACTAAAACCTACTATTGTACCTTAGCAACACCTTCTGTCTACTAAAACCTACTATTGTACCTTAGCAACACCTTCTGTCTACTAAAACCTACTATTGTACCTAAGCAGCACCTTCTGTCTCCTAAAACCTACTATTGTACCTTAGCAACACCTTCTGTCTACTAAAACCTACTATTGTACCTAAGCAGCACCTTCTGTCTACTAAAACCTACTATTGTACCTTAGATGCACCTTCTGTCTACCAAAACCTACTATTGTACCTTAGCAACACCTTTTGTCTACTAAAACCTACTATTGTACCTTAGCAACACCTTCTGTCTACTAAAACCTACTATTGTACCTTAGCAACACCTTCTGTCTACTAAAACCTACTATTGTACCTCAGCAACACCTTCTGTCTACTAAAACCTACTATTGTACCTTAGCAACACCTTCTTCTACTAAAAACCTATTATTGTACCTTAGCAACACCTTCTGTCTACCAAAACCTACTATTGTACCTTAGCAACACCTTCTGTCTACTAAAACCCACTATTGTACCTTAGCAACACCTTCTGTCTACCAAAACGAACTATTGTATCCTTAGCAACACCTTCTGTCTACTAAAACCTACTATTGTACCTTAGCAACACCTTCTGTCTACTAAAAACCTACTATTGTACCTTAGCAACACCTTCTTTCTACTAAAACCTATTATTGTACCTTAGCAACACCTTCTGTCTACCAAAAACCTACTATTGTGTACCTTAGCAACACCTTCTGTCTACCAAAACCTACTATTGTACCTTAGCAACACCTTCTGTATACTAAAACCTACTATTGTACCTTGAGAAACACCTTGTGTCTACTAAAACCTACTATTGTACCTTAGAAACACCTTGTGTCTACTTAAACCTACAGGTGTGTACCTTAGCAGCGCTTCTTTCTACTAAAACCTACTATTGTACCTTAGCAACACCTTCTGTCTACCAAAACCTACTATTGTGTACCTTAGCAACACCTTCTGTCTACTAAAACCTACTATTGTACCTTAGCAGCACCTTCTGTCTACCAAAAACCTACTATTGTACCTTAGCAACACCTTCTGTCTACTAAAACCTACTATTGTACCTTAGCAACACCTTCTGTCTACTAAAACCTACTATTGTACCTTAGCAACACCTTCTGTCTACTAAAAACCTACTATTGTACCTTAGCAACACCTTCTGTCTACTAAAACCTACTATTGTACCTAAGCAGCACCTTCTGTCTCCTAAAACCTACTATTGTACCTTAGATGTACCTTCAGTACAAAACTACTATTGTACCTTAGTAACACCTTTTGTCTACTAAAACCTACTATTGTACCTTAGCAACACCTTCTGTCTACTAAAACCTACTATTGTACCTTAGCAACACCTTTTGTCTACTAAAACCTACTATTGTCTACCTTAGCAACACCTTCTGTCTACTAAAACCTACTATTGTACCTTTTTAGCAGCACCTTCTTTCTACTAAAACTACTATTGTAACTTAGCAGCACCTTCTGTTTACTAAAACCTACTATTATATCTTATCAGCACCTTATGTTTACTAAAACCTACTATTATATCTTATCAGCACCTTCTGTCTCCTAAGACCTACTATTGTACCTTAGCAACACCTTCTGTCTACCAAAACCTACTATTGTGTACCTTAGCAACACCTTCTGTCTACTAAAACCTACTATTGTACCTTAGCATTACCTTCTGTCTACCAAAACAAACTATTGTACCTTAGCAACACCTTCTGTCTACTAAAACCTACTATTGTACCTTAGCAACACCTTCTGTCTACTAAAACCTACTATTGTACCTTAGCAGCACCTTCTATCTACAAAAACCTAATATTGTACCTTAGCAACACCTTCTGTCTACTAAAACCTACTATTGTACCTTAGCAACACCTTCTGTCTACTTAAAACCTACTATTGTCTACCTTAGCAAAAGCTTCTGTCTACCAAAACCTACTATTGTACCATAGAAACACCTTCTGTCTACTAAAATCTACTATTGTGTACCTTAGCAGCACCTTCTGTCTACTAAAACCTACTATTGTACCTTAGCAACACCTTTTGTCTACTAAAACCTACTATTGTCTACCTTAGCAACACCTTCTGTCTACTAAAAACCTACTATTGTACTTTAGCAGCACCTTCTGTCTACTAAAACCTACTATTGTACCTTAGCAACACCTTTTGTCTACTAAAAACCTACTATTGTCTACCTTAGCAACACCTTCTGTCTACTAAAACCTACTATTGTACTTTAGCAGCACCTTCTGTCTACTAAAACCTACTATTGTACCTTAGCAGCACCTTCTGTTTACTAAAACCTACTATTATATCTTATCAGCACCTTCTGTTTACTAAAACCTACTATTATATCTTATCAGCACCTTCTGTCTCCTAAGACCTACTATTGTACCTTAGCAACACCTTCTGTCTACCAAAACCTACTATTGTGTACCTTAGAAACACCTTCTGTCTACTAAAACCTACTATTGTACCTTAGCATTACCTTCTGTCTACCAAAACAAACTATTGTACCTTAGCAACACCTTCTGTCTACTAAAACCTACTATTGTACCTTAGCAACACCTTCTGTCTACTAAAACCTACTATTGTACCTTAGCAGCACCTTCTATCTACAAAAACCTACTATTGTACCTTAGCAACACCTTCTGTCTACTAAAACCTACCATTGTACCTTAGCAACACCTTTTGTCTACTAAAACCTACTATTGTCTACCTTAGCAACAGCTTCTGTCTACCAAAACCTACTATTGTACCTTAGCAGCGCCTTCTGTCTACTAAAACCTACTATTGTACCTTAGCAACACCTTCTGTCTTCTAAAACCTAGTAGTGTACCTTAGCAGCACCTTCTGTCTACTAAAACCTACTATTGTAACTTAGCAACACCTTCTGTCTACTAAAACCTACTATTGTACCTTAGCAACACCTTCTGTCTACTAAAACCTACTATTGTCTACCTTAGCAACAGCTTCTGTCTACAAAACCAATGTATAGAACACCGTTACCAAAACTATATGATAAAAGTAAAAACCATATTGTAATTTAGAACACCTCTAAAAACCTATATTGTGTATTAGAACACCCTTCTGTTACCAAAAACAATTGTACTTAGCAAACCTCCTACTAAAACTATATTGTAATTAGAAACACCTTTATAAAAAATGATAGAAACACCTTGTGTACTTAAACCTAGTGTGTATTAGCAGCTCTTTCATAAAACACATTGTATTAGCAACACCTTCTGTTAAAAACCTAATTGTAGCTAAGCAGCACCTTTGTCTATAAAACCAATGATAGATGATCAAAAACCTACTATTGTACAGAACACCTGTTATAAAACCATATTGTACCTTAGCAACACCTTCTGTCTACTAAAACCTACTCATGTATTTAGAACACTTCTGTCTATAAAACACTATTGTATAGTAACTTCTTCTGTCTACTAAAACCTACATTGTAATTAGCAACACCTCTTCTACTAAAACTATATACTAGCAAACCCTTTTATCAAAACCTATATTGTACCTAGCAACACCCTCTTCTACTAAAACCCACATTGTACCTTAGCAACACCTTCTGTCTACTAAAGAATATTGTACCTTAGCAACACCTTTCTGTCTACTAAAACTACTATTGTACCTTAGCAAACACCTTTGTCTACTAAAAAATACCTTAGCAACACCTTCCTTTCTATAAAACCATTATTGTAACTAGCAACACCTCTGTCTACCAAAACCTACTATTGTGTATTAGCAACACCTTCTGTCTACAAAACCATATTGTACCTTAGCAACACTTTTCTGTCTACTAAAACCTATATTGTATCTTAGAAACACCTTGTGTTATTAAAAACCATATGACCTTAGAAACACCTGTGTTATTTAAACCAGTGTGAATTAGCAGCTTCTTTAAAAAACCTACTATTGTACCTTAGCAACACTCTTGTTACCAAAACCTAATTGAGTACTTAGCAACACCTTCTTTACTAAAACCTAAATGTACTAGCAGACCTTCTGTCTACCACTAAAACATATTGTAAACTTAGTAACACCTTCTGTTATTTAAACCTACTATTGTACCTTAGCAGCATCCCTGTCTACTAAAAACCTACTATTGTACCTTAGCAAACCTTCTGTCTACTAAACCTACTATTGTACCTTAGTAACACCTTCGTCTACTAAAACCACTATTGTACCTAAGCAGCACCTTCTGTCTCCTAAAACCTACTATTGTACTTAGATGAAATTCAGTTACAAATATTGACGCAAATCTTTCTACTAAAACCACATTGTACTTAGCAACAACCTTCTGTCCACTAAAACTCACTTTATTCTTAGCAACACCCTTTTGTCTAATAAAACTCTACTATTGCTCTACCCTAGAACACCTGTTACTAAAACTAATGAATTTAGCAGGCACCTCTGTCATACTAAAACTACTATTGTACTCTAGTAGCACCTTCTGTTTACTAAAAACCTACTATTATATCTTATCAGCACCTTTTAGTTTATAAAACCAAATATACACCCTCGTCTCCCTAAGACTACTATTTTAGCAACACCTTCGTCTACAAAACCTATATTGTGAATTAGCAAACCTTCGTTACTTAAACCTACTATTGACCTAGCATTATGTTACAAAAAAAATATTAGCAACACCTTCTGTCTACTAAAACCTACTATTGTACCTTACGTATTAAAATAGTTATTGACTTAGCAGAATTCATCTACAAAAACTAATATTGTAATTTAGCAAAATTCGTCTACTAAAAACTACTATTGTATAGCAACACCTTCTGTCTACTAAAACCTACTATTGTCTACCTCTAGCAACAGCTTTGTCTACCAAAACCTACTATTGACCTTAGCAACAACCTTACCATTAAATAATGGTATTAGAGCACCTTTTGTTATAAAAAATGAAATTAAAACACTTTTATAAAAACAACCTTAGCAACACTCTTCTGTCACTAAACCTACTATTGTACTTCTTAAGACCTTCGTCTACTAAAACTATATTGTATTAGAACACTTTTGTCTAATAAACCTACTATTGACCTAGAACACCTTCTGTCTATAAAATTACTTATTAAAATTTAGCAGCACCCTTCTGTCTACTAAAACTCCTACTATTGTACCCTAGCAGCACCTTCTGTTTACTAAAACCTACTATTATATCTTATCAGCACCTTTGTTTACATAAAACCTACTATTATATCTATCAGCACCTTTCCAAGACTACTTATTGTACTTAGCAACACCTTCTGTCTACCAAAACCTACATGTGTACTTAGCAACACCTGCTACTAAAACTAATGTATTAGATATACCATAAACAAACTATTGTACCTTTAGCAACACCTTCTGTCTATAAAACCTACTATTGTATTGTAGCAACACCTTCTGTCTACTAAAAACTATTGTATAAGCACCTCATCTACAAAATCCACATTGTACCTTTAGCAACACCTTCTGTCTACTAAAAATCTACCATTGTATAGCAACACCTTTGTTATAAAAACCACTATGTACCTTAGCAACAGCTTCTGTCTACCAAAACCTACTATTGTACCTTAGCAGCGCCTTCTGTCTACTAAAACCTACTTATTGTACCTTAGCAAATACCTTCTGTTTCTAAAACGAGTAGTGTACCTTAGCAGCACCTTCTGTCTACTAAAACCTACTATTGTGCCTCTAGCAACACTCTCTGTCTACTAAAACTACTATGTATAGCAAACCTTCTGTCTACTAAAACCTACTATTGTCTACCTTAGCAACAGCTTTGTCTAAAAAACAATTGTTCCTTAGCAACACCCTCTGACTACCAAAACCTACTATTGTACTCTTAGCAACACCCTCTCTGTCTACTAAACCATCATTGTACCTTAGCAACACCTTCGTCTACAAAACCACATGTGTACTAGAACACCTTGTTAACAAAACCAATATTAGCAACACTTTTGTCTACTAAAACCTATTATTGTACCTCTAGAAACACCCTGGTTACTAAACCACTATATTGTAAATTTAGAAAAACCTTGAGTTATTAAACCTACAGGGTAAATTCAAAACCTATATTGTATTAGCAACACTTGTATTAAAACCTACTATTGTATTATAACAATTTCGTCTACTAAAAACTACTATAAAATAAACACCTTCTGTCTATAAAACCACTATTGTATTAGCAACAATCTTCTTCACTAAAACCTATTATTGTACTTAGCAACACCTTCTGTTAAAAACACATGATCCACAACACCCTCGTCTAAAAACCCACTATGAAATTACAACACCTTCGATTATAAAAACGAACATTGTAATAGCAACACCTGTATAAAAATATTGTACCTTAGAAATACCTTTCGTCTATAAAAACCTACTATTGTACTTAAAACACCTTCTTTTTCTACTAAACCATATTGTACATAAACGTTACTAAAACTACTATTGTGACCTAGCAACACCTCCTGTCTACCAAAACCTACTATTGTACCTTAGCAACACCTTCTGTCTACTAAAACCAGAATTAGAAACACCTCTTGAGTCTACTTAAAACTACTATATAATGAAAACTAAAGATTTAGTAAAAAAGGCTGTTGCCTATTAAAATAATTGTAGCTTAGAAATAGTTTACTAAAAACTACATTGCGCAACTTAGAAATAAATAACTTAACAGGATGAAACTATAATAGAATACCTTCTGTCATATAAAACCTACTATTTACCTTAGCAGCACCTGTCTACTTAAAACTACATTGTATTTAGCAACACCTTTGTTATTTAAAACATTTACCTGAGAACACCCCCTGTCTAATAAAACCTATATTTGTGAAATTTAGCAACACCTTTTGGTCTAATAAAACCTACTATTGTCTACCTTAGCAATACCCTCTTGTTACTAAAAATATTGTATTCTAGACACCTTCGTTATAAACCTTAATATTGTATTTTAGCAACACCTTTTGTCTATAAAACCTACTATTGTCTACCTGAGCAACACCTTCTGACTACTTAAAAAGAATTAGAGAAAATTAGTCTCACTTTAAAACCTTAATTGTACAGATTCTGGTTTACTAAAACCTACTATTATATCTTATCAGGCACCTTATGTTTACTAAAACCTACTATTTATATCTTATCAGCACCTTCTGTCTCCTAAGACCTACCATTGTACTTTAGCAACACCTTCTGTCTACCAAAATCTAATTGTGACCTTAGAACACCTTCTGTCTAATAAACCTACTATTGTACCTATAGAACACCTTCTGTCTACTAAAACCTACTATTGTACCTTAGCAACACTCTTGAAAACTTAAAAATATTGTACCTTAGCAACACTCTTCTGTCTACTAAAACTACTATTGTACCTTAGCAACACCTTTGTTATAAACCTACTATTGTCAAATTTAGCAACACTCTTCTGCTCCATTAAACTGCATTATTGTAGTTTAGTAGACCTTTCTGTCTACTAAAACAATGTACTTAGCAACACCTTTGTCTATAAAAACATGTCACTCCAAAACCTTTCTGTTATAAAACTTATATTGTACTTTAGAGCACCTTCTGCTCACTAAAACTATATTATAGCAGCACCCTGTTATAAAATCTAATTATATTAAAAGCACCTGTTATAAAACCTACTATTATATCTATAGATCCTTTGTTCTAAGACCTACTATTGTACTTAGCAATACCTTTCTGTCTGGCAAAACCACTATTGTGTACTTAGCAAATACCTTTCGTTATAAAACCTACTATTGTACCTTAGCATTAAATTCGTCTACTAAAACAAATATTGTATTAGCAAATACCTTTCGTCTATAAAAACCTACTATTGTACCTTAGCAACACCTTCGTCTATAAAACCTACTATTGTACTTAGCAGCACCTCTCATCTACAAAAACTCTACTATTGTACCTTAGCAACACCTTTCGTCTACTTAAAACCTACCATTGTACCTTAGCAAATACCTCTTGTCTAATATCTAGTCTACCTTAGCAATATACGTACAAAACCTACTATGTATTAAGCGCCCTCTGTCTACTAAAACCACTATTGTATAGAACACCTTCTGTTTAAACTAGTAGTGTACTTAGCAGCACCTTCTGTCTACTATAAATATTACCTAAAAACACCTTCGTACTAAAACCTACTATTGTACTAGCAAACACCTTCGTCTACTAAAACCACATTAGTCTACCTTAGTCACAGCTTCTGTCTACCAAAACCTACTATTGTACCTTAGCAACACTCTTCTGTCTACCAAAACCTACTATTGTATTTAGCAACACCTTCTGTCTACTAAAACCTACTATTGTAACTTTAGCAACACCTTCTGTCTACCAAAATCCTATATTGTGGTACTCTTAGCAACACCTTCTGTCTACCAAAAACCTACTATGACTAGCAACACTCTCTGGTACTAAAAATTATTGTGACTTGAAACACCTTAAAGTCTACTTAAAACCTACTATTGTACCTTAGAAACACCTTTGTGTTACTGAAACTACAGGTGTGTATTTAGCAGCTTTTTTCTACTAAAACCTAATTGTACCAGCAACACCTTCTGTCTAACAAAACCTACTATTGTGAATCTTAGCAACACTTTCTGTCTACTAAAACTCACTATTGTACCTTGAGCAGCACCTTCTGTCATACTAAACCTACTATTGTACCTAGATGCACCTTCTGTCTCACCAAAACCACAGTATGAGCAACACCTTGTAAAAAAGGAGTGAACACCTTCTTCTATAAAACATATTGTACTTAGCAACACCTTTCGTTATAAATAATATTATATTTAGATAACACCCTCTGTCTACTGAAACCTTATATTGTACTTAGCAACACCTTTCTTTCTACTAAAACCTATTATTGTACCTTAGCAACACCTTCTGTTACTAAACCTACTATTGTACCTTTTTTAGCAAATAATCTTCTGTCTACTAAAACCCACTATTGTACTCTTAGCAACACCTCTTTGTCTACCAAAACGAACATTGTACTCTAGCAACACTCGTTACTTCAAAACCTACTATTGTACTTAGAACACCTTCTGGTACTACTAAAACCTACTTATTGTACTTAGCAACACCTTCTTTCTCTGGCTTAAAACCTATTATTGTACCTTAGCAATACCCTCTGCCCACCAAAACCTACTATTGTGTACCTTAGCAACACCTTGTCTACTAAAACTCACTATTGTACTAGCAATACCTTCTGTCAATAAAATATTGTACCTTTAGAAACACCTTGTGTTATAAAAACATTGTACATTAGAAACACCTTGTGTCTACTTTTAAACTTAAGGTGTGTACCTTAGCAGGACTTCTCTTTCTATAAAACCACTATTGTACTTAGCAATACCTCTCTGTCTAATAAAATATATTGTGTAATTTAGCAACACTGTCTATTAAAACCTATGCTGTACTCCAGCAGTACTTGTTACTAAACCTACTATTGTACCTTAGCAACACCTTCTGTCTACTAAAACCTACTATTGAAACTTGAGCACCCCTCTCTACTAAAACCACAACCACAGACGTATAAAAACATATAAGCAACACTTCTGTATTAAAAACCTACTATTGTACTACAGGCACCTTTTGTCTCCTAAAACCTGACTTATTGTACCTTAGATGTACTTCAGTCTACCAAAACCTACTATTGTACCTTAGCAACACCTTTTTGTCTATACAAACCTACTATTGTACTTTTAGCAACAACCCTCAAAAACCTACTATTGTACCTTAGCAACACCTTTGTCTACTAAAACCTACTTTATTGACAATTTAGTAACACCTTCTGTCTACTAAAACCTACTATTGTACTTTTAGAGCACCTTCTGTCTACTAAAACCTATATTAAATTTTAGCAACACTCTTTTGTCTACTAAAACCTACTATTGTCTACCTTAGCAACACTTCGTCTACTGTAAACTTCATTATTGTACTTTTAAGCAGCACCTTCTGTCTACTAAAACAATTGTATTAGCAGCACCTTCTGTTTACTAAAACCTACTATTATATCAATCAGCACCTGTGTTTACTAAAACTCAATTATATTAATCACTTTAGACCTACTATTGTATAGCAACAATTTTTGTTACTAAAAACCTATATTGTGTACTTAGCAACACCTTCCTGTCTACTTTTAAAACCTACTATTGTACCTTAGCAATACCTCTTCAATAAAAACCTACTATTACTTAGCAACACCTTCTGTCTAATAAACCACTATTGAATTAAGCACCTTCTACTCTGCTAAAAACCTATGATTGTACCTTTGCAACACCTTCTGCTCTACTAAAACCTATATTGTACCTTAGAACACCTTCGTCTACTAAACTACTATTGTAAATAACAGCTTCTGTCTATCAAACTCGATATTGTATTTAGTAACACTTCTGTTACTGTATACTATGTGTCCTCTAGCAGCACCTTCTGTCTACTAAAACCAAATTGTACCTTAGCAACACCTTTGTCTACCTTAGTGTACCTTTCTGTCTACTAAAAACCTACTATTGTACTTTAGCAGCACCTTCTGGGTCTACTAAAACCTACTATTGTACCTTAGCAACACCCTTTGTATTCATTAAAACTTACTATTGTCTACCTTAGCAAATACCTTCTGTCTACTAAAACCTACTTATGTACTTTAGCAGCACCTTCTGTCTACTAAAACTATATTGTACCTTAGCAGCACCTTCGTTTATAAAACCTACTATTGTATCTTATCAGCACCTTCTGTTTACTAAAACCTGCTTATTATATCTTATCAGCACCTTCTGTTTCCTAGACCTACTATTGTACCTGTAAACACACTCTCTGTCTACCAAAACCTACTATTGTGTACCTTAGCAACACCTTCTGTCTACTAAAACCCCTACTATTGTACCTTCAGCAACCTTTCTGTCTACTAAAAATAAACTATTGAATCTTAGCAACAATCTTCTGTCTAATAAAAACCTACTATTGTACCTTAGCAACACCTTCTGTCTACTAAAACCTACTATGTACCTTAGAGCACCTTTATTAAGAAAAACCTACTATTGTATTAGCAACACCTTCCCGTCTACTAAAACCTACCATGTATAGAACAGTTATAAAACCTACTATTAGTTACTTAGCAATATTTGTCTACAAAACACTATTGTACCTTAGTAGCGCCTCTCTGTCTACTAAAAACCTACTTATTGTACCTTAGCAACACTCTTCTGTCTTTAAAACTAGTAGGTATTGCAGCACTCTCTGTTATAAAATTCCATTATTGTACCTTAGTAACACCCTTCTCTGTTATAAAATGATATTGTATAGCAACACCTTCTGTTATAAAAATTTATTATTTAGAAACACTTGTACTAAACTTATTATGACCTTTAGCAACACTTTAAAAGAAGTTTAGCAACACCTTTGTTATAAAAAAAAAAAAATCGAAAAAAATTGCAAATATGTACAAAAACCTAAATCTAGATAAACCTCTTGTTTATTAAACTAAAATATAAGAAAGTAATTAGGGTATAAATTGTTAAATTTTTGAAATGGCCTTGTGTCTATTTAAACTAAGGGACTTTAGAGCGCTTTCAAAAATAATAAAACATTATAAAACCTACTATTGGACTTAGCAATAATTCCTTCTCTACTAAAACCTACTATTGTACCTTAGCAGCACCTTCTGTCTACCAAACCTACTATTGTACCTTAGAGAACCTTCTGTCTAATAAAACCTACTATTGTACCTTAGCAACACCTTTGTCTACTAAAACCTACTATTGTACCTTAGCAACACCCCTTCTGTCTACTAAAACTCACTATTGTAATCTAGCAACACCTTCACCTACTAAAACCTACCATTGTACCTTAGCAACACCTTCTGTCTACTAAACCTACTTATTGTACCTTAGCAACACCTTCTAATAAACTATTATTGTACTTCCTTAGCAACACTCTTTCTGTTCAATAAAATGCATTATTGTACTCTTAGCAATACCTTCTGTTTCATTAAAACCTACTATTGTACTCTTAGCAATACCTTTGTCTACCAAAACGAACTATTGTAAAATTTTAGCATAACACCTCTGTCTACTAAAACCTACTATTGTACTTTTAGCAAATACTCTTCTGTCTACTAAACTACTATTGTACTTAGCAACACCTTCTTTCTACTAAACCCATTATTGTACCTTGTGCCTTCTGTACCAAAACCTCCACACAGTACCTGGGCAATACCCTCTGTCTACCAAAACCTACTATTGTACTCCAGCAACACTCCTCTGTCTACTAAAACCTACTATTGTACCTTAGAAACACTGTGTCTACTAAAACTCCAATATTGTACATTAGAAATGACTTTGTGTCTACTTAAAAACTGTGTGTGTGTACTCTAGCAGCGCCTTTCTTTCTACTAAAATTCCTCTACTATTGTACCTAGCAATTTTCTGTCTAATACTAAAACCTACTATTGTACCTTAGCAATAATCTTCTGTCTACTAAAACCTACATACCTTAGCAGCACCTTTCTGTCTAAAACCTACTATTGTACCTAGCAATACCTCTGTCTACTAAAACCTACTATTGTACCTTAGCAGCACCTTTCTGTCTACTAAAACCTACTATTGTACCTTTAGCAACACCTTTCTGTTCATTAAAATCAATACATTATTGTACCTCCAGCACACCCTTCTGTCTACTAAAACCTACTATTGTACCTAAGCAGCACTTGTCTCCAAAACCTACTATTGTACCTTAGATGTACCTTTCAGTCTACCAAACCTACTATTGGTAATTTAGCAACACTCTTTTGTCTACTAAAACCTTACTATTGTAATTTAGCAATACCTTTCCTTGTCTACTAAAACTCATTATGTACTTCAGCAACACTTTGTCTACTAAAATCCTATTTATTGTTCACCTTAGCAACACACCTTCTGTCTACTAAAACTCTTACTATTGTACTTTAGCAGCACCTTCTGTCTACTTAAACTTCCACATTGGTAATCTTACAACACCTTTTGTCTTACTAAACCTACTATTGCTCCATCTTAGGCAAACACCTTTTCTAGTCTACTAAATTTACTATTGTACTTTATACACCCCCTTGTCTACTAAAACCTACTATTGTACTTAGCAGCACCTTCTGTTTACTAAAACCTACTATTATATCTAATCAGCACTATGTTTACTAAAACCTACTATTATATCTATCAGCACCTTCTGTCTCCAAGACCTACTATTGTACTTAGCAACACCTTTCTGTCTACCAAAACCTACTTATTGTGTACCTTTTAGCAACACCTTCTGTCTACTAAAACCTACTATTGTACCTTAGTAAACACCTTCTGTCTAATAAAACCTACTTCATTGCACCTTAGCAACACCTTCTGTCTACTAACCTACTATTGTAATTTAGCAGCACCTTCTATCTACAAACCTAATATTGTACCTTTGCAACACCTTCTGTCTACTAAAACCTCCACAGACAATTAGCAACACTCTCTGCTCCATTAAAACCTACTATTGTCTAACTGTAGCAAATAGCTTGTCTGACAAACCTACTATTGTACTTCCACTTAGCAACACCTTCTGTCTACCAAAATCTACTATTGTGTACTTAGCAGCACTCTCTGTCTACTAAAATTCCAATATTGTAATTCTTAGCAATAATTTTTGTCTACTAAAACTCTACTATTGTCTAATACTCTGTATAACACCTTTTCTTGTCTACTAAAACCTACTATTGTACTTTAGCAGCACCTTCTGTCTACTAAAAACTACTATTGTACTTAGCAACACCTTTTGTCTATTAAAACCTTACTATTGTCTACCTTAGCAACACCTTCTGTCTACTAAACCTACTATTGTACTTTAGCAGCACTTCTGTCTACCAAAACCTACTTATTGTAATTTTAGCAGCACCTTTCTGTTTACTAAAACCTACTATTATATCTTATCAGCACCTTCTGTTTACTAAAACCTACTATTATATCTTATCAGCACCTTCTGTCTCCTAAGACCTACTTATTGTACCTTAGCAACACCTTCTCGTGTCTACCAAAATCCCACTATTGTGTACACTTAGCAACACCCCCTCGTTTCATTAAACCTATATTGTACTTAGCATTACCTTCTGCTCAATTAAAACAACCATTGTACCTTAGCAACACCTTCTGTCTACTAAAACTCTACTATTGTACCTTAGCAAATACCTTCTGTCTACTAAAAACCTACTTCATTAAAATTTTAGCAGCACCTTCTTTATCTACAAAACCCACATTACCTCCAGCAACACCTTCTGTCTACTAAAACCTACCATTGTACCTTAGCAACACCTTTTGTCTATTAAAACCTACTATTGTCTACCTTGCAACAGCTTTGCTCCACAAAACCTACTATTGTACCTTAGCAGGCGTCTTCTGTCTACTAAAACCTACTATTGTACTTTAGCAACACTTTCTGTTCTAAAACCTATAGTGTACTCTTAGCAGCACTCCTCTGTCTACTAAAACCTACTATTGTAATTTCAGCAACACCTTCTGTCTTACTAAACCTAATATTGTACCTAGAAGAACACCTTCTGTCTACTAAACCCACATTGGTCTACCTAGCAAATAGCCTTGTCTACCTAAAACCTATTATTGTGTACCTTAGCAACACCTTCTGTCTACTAAACCTACTAATAAATTAGCAACACCTTCTGTCTAATAAACTCAATATTGTACTCTTAACAATACCTTCTCATTCACTAAAACCTACTATTGTGTAATTTTAGCAACAATTCTTCTGTCTACCAAAACCTACTATTGTACTCTAGCAACATCTCTATTCAATAAAAACCTTACTATTGTACCTTTAGAAACACCTTGTAGCTTACTAAAACCTGCTTACACACTTAGAAACACTCTTGTGTCTACTTCTTTAACTCTACAGGTGTGTACCTTAGCAGCGCCTTTCTTTTCTACTAAAAACCTACTATTGTAATTTTAGCAACACTCTTTCTGTCTAATAAAACCTAATATTGTGTACCTAGCAACACCTTCTGCCTACTAAAACCTACTATTGTACTTTAGCAGCACTCTTCTGCTCCAATAAACCTACTATTGTAATTTTAGCAAAACTCTGGTCTACTAAAATCTACTTATTGTACTCTTAGCAGCACCTTCTGTCTACTAAACCTACTATTGTACTCTTAGCAACACTTTTTTATGTTCATTAAAACCTACTATTGTACCTAGCAACACCTTCTGTCTACTTAAACCTACTATTGTACTTAGCAACACCTTGTCAACTAAACCTACTATTGTCTACCTTAGTACCACCTTCTGTCTAATAAACCTACTTGACATTGTACTTTAGCAGCACCTTCTGTCTACTAAAACCTACTATTGCATTCTTAGCAACACCCTTTTGTCTACTAAAACCTACTATTGTCTACCCTTAGCAACACTTGTCTACTAAAAACCTTACTTTATTGTAATTTTTAGTACACCTTCTGTCTACTAAAACTACTGACAGAATTTTAGCAGCACCTTTCTGTTTACTAAAACTTCCATTATTATATCTTATCAGCACCTTCTCTGTTTACTAAAACTTACTATTATATCTTATCAGGCACCTCTTGGCTCTAAGACTACTATTGTACCTTGTATGGGACACCTTCTGTCTACTAAATGCACTATTGTGTACCTTTAGCAACACTCTTCTGTCTACTAAAAACTGCACATTACCTAGCATTGCCTTTCTGTCTACTAAAATCCTACTATTGTACCTTAGCAGCAATTTTTCATTTGCAAAACTTACTTATTACTCTTAGCAACACCTTTCTGTCTACTAAAACCTACTATTGTCTACCTTAGTAACAGCTTCTGTCTACTAAAACCTACTATTGTAATTCTTCCAGTGTGCTTCTTCTGTCTACTAAACCTACTATTACCCAGCAACATCTTCTGTCTTCAAAACCTAGTAGTGTACTTAGCAGCACTCTCTCTGTCTACTAAAAACTCTACTATTGTACTCTATAGCAAATACTCTTCTGTCTACGTAAAACCTAATATTGTACCTAGCAACACTCCTTCTGTCTACTAAAACCTACTTATTGTCTACCTTAGTAACAGCTTCTGTCTACTAAACTCATTATTGTAATTTTAGTAATAATTTTCTCATTTGTCAAACTACTGATAAATTTAGTAAATTCTTTGTCATTAAAGATAATGGACACTCCTTCAGGCACCTCTCTGTGCCTACAAACTGGCTTACTAAAATTTCAGGCAAAAATTTCCTCTGCTTACGTGAAACCGCACATTATACCTTAGCAGCACCTTCTGTCTACTAAAAACAACTATTGTACCTAGCAGCACCTTCTGTCTACCAAAACCTACTATTGTACTTTCTTAGCAAATACCTTCTGTCTACTAAAAACCTACTATTGTACCTATAGCACCTTCTGTCTACTAAATCATTGTACCTGTACAAATAACTTTCTGTCTACCAAAACCTACTATTGTACTCTTAAAGTAACACTTTTCTGTCTACTAAAACCATTATGTATCTACCTAGGAAAACACCTTTGTGTCTACTTTAAACTTCCACATTGTACCTTAGAAACACCTTGTGTCTACTTAAACCTACAGGTGTGTACCTTAGCAGCGCCTTCTTCTACTAAACCTACTATTGTACCTTAGCAATACCCTCTATCTACTAAACTCATTATGTGTACTCTTAGTAATGACTTCTGTCTACTTAAAACTATTTATTGTAATTCTTAGCAGCACCTTCTGTCTACTAAAACCTACTATTGTACCTTAGATGCACCTTCTGTCTACTAAAACCCATTATTAAATTTTAGCAACACCCCTTTTGTCTACTAAAACCTACTATTTACCTTAGCAACACCTTCTGTCTACTAAAACCTACTATTGTACCTTAGCAACACCTTCTGTCTACTAAAACTTGTTATTAAATTTTTTAGCAACACCTTCTGTCTACTAAAACCTACTATTGTACCTTAGCAAATAATTTTCTTTCACTAAAAACCTATTATTGTAATTTTAGCAACACCTTCTTGTCTACTAAAACTCTACTATTGTACTCCAGCAACACCTTCTGTCTAATAAAACCTACTATTGTACCTTAGCAACACCTTTTGTCTACCAAATGAACTATTGTACTTTAGCAACACCTTCTGTCTACTAAACCTACTTATTGTACTCTAGCAATACCTTCTGTCTACTAAAAACTTTACTATTGTACTTCCATAACACCTTCTTTCTACTAAAAACCTGTTATTGTACCTAGTAACACCTTTCTGTCTACTAAAACTTACTATTGTGTACCTTATAATACTCTTTCTTGTCTACTAAAATCCTACTATTGTACTCTTAGCAACACCTTCTGTCTACTTAAACCTACTATTGTACCTAGAAACACCTTGTATCATTTAAAACTCTACTATTGTACATTAGAAACACTTTGTATCTACTTAAACTCTACAGGTGTGTAATTTTGGTTGTTTCTTCTTTTCTACTAAATCTACTTATTAATTCTCTTAGCAACACCTTTCTGTCTACTAAAATCCTACTATTGTGTACCTTAGCAACACCTTCTGTCTACTAAACCTACTATTGTACCTAGCAGCACCTTCTGTCTAATGAAACCTACTATTGTTCCTAGCAACACCTTTCTGTCTATTAACCACATAAATTTCTTAGCAGTACCTTCTGCTCCACTAAACTACTTATTGTGACTTAGCAACACCTTTTCTGTCTACTTGAAACTAATATTGTAATTTAGCAACACCTTTCTGTCTAGCTAAAACTCATTATTGTACTAAGCAGCACTCCTCTGTCTCTGTAACCATTATTGTACTCTTAGATGTACTCTTCTGTCTACTAAACTTCATTATTGTACTAGTAACACCTTTTGTTCATTAAACTTGCTTATTGTAATTTTAGCACACTTGTTACTAAATCCCATTATTGTACTTCTTAGCAAGACTTTTTTGTCTACTAAAACTTACTATTGTCTACCTTAGCAACACTCCTCTGTCTACTAAAACCTACTATTGTACT